>NW_021832067.1:15000-33727 GCF_006345805.1 Octopus sinensis
TTTCTATTATTCAACCACGTGCTTTCACAAACCAACTTTCTTATATATAATATATATATATATATAAACAACAGATGGATAATGTGTCAATTCACTACAACTGTTTCGTACGAATTCTAATTGATTAATGGAGGCATCACATCATTAGAAAAAAAAACGTTTTCATCAGGTAAACACATGAATCACAACATTGAAGAACATTCAAAAGCCATTGCACTCTCTCTTCACATTCGATCACGGTCTTACGTAGTAGAATTACCAACGTAGTTATACAGTAAAAGATTTCCTAGCCTCGGAGCCCACCGATTGAACTTTTCGTTTTGATTACTCTAATATACCTTTTGTAACTATTTTATACCTATCTTAATTGGTAATAAAACGTATCTATAATATAATAGATTGACTAATCCACTTGGCCCCCTACCATATATATTATATTTTATTACATTTAATTTTATTACATTTATTTTATCAGACCCATTACTTCTTATCTTACTTCTTTATTGCCCGCAAGGACAGACAAAGGGATTAAACCGATTACATCGACCCCAGTGCGTAACTGGTACTTAATTTATCGACCTCGGAAGGGTGAAAGGCAAAGTCGGTCTCGGCGGAATTTGAACTCAGAACGTAACGGCAGACGAAATACCGCTAAGCATTTCGCCCGGCGTGCTAACATTTCTTATTTCTTTATTGCCCACAAGGGGCTAAACATAGAGGGGACAAACAAGGACAGACAAACGGATTAAGTCTATTACATCGACCCCAGTGCGTAACTGGTACTTAATTTATCGAACCCAAAAGGATGAAAGGCAAAGTCGACCTCGGCGGATTTTGAACTCAGAACGTAACGGCAGACGAAATACCGCTAAGCATTTCGTTCGGCGTGCTAACGTTTCTGCCAGCTCGCCGCCTTATTCTCTTTTCTTTTTTTTCTGTGTGAGACAGCGCCAGTGTTGTCAGGGTTGGAAGAATTCTACAAGTGTTCATGTTAACGAAGTAACCACACGGCTAAGCCTACACACAAATTACTTCTCATCTTATAGCTGTATTAACTGAAAATATAAATACATGCTTGTTCTGAACCGGCTACTATGTAATTGATATTGGCCCGATTTTTTTATGTCATCGATCTTAAAGATTGCCTTATATATTTTATTCCTTTACTTGTATTTTTTCATTTGACTGCGGCCATGCTGGGGCACCGCCTTGAGAGTTTTCAGTCGAACTAATCGATTCCAGAACTTATTTTTTTAAGCCTAGTACTTACTGTATCAGAGTCTTTTGCTGAACTACTAAGTTACGGGGTCGTAAACACACCAACACCGGTTGTCAAACGATGGTGGTATAGCACAAACACAGACACAAAATCTCACACTCATAGACATATACATATATATACGACTGGCTTCTTTCAGTTTCCGTCTACCAAATTCATTCAGGAGGCTTTGGTCGGCCCGAGGTTATAGTAAAAGACACTTACCTAAGATACCACGCAGTGGAACTGAACCCGAAACCATGTGGTTGGGAAACAAGTTTCTTGCCACACAGCCACGCCTCTCTGAAACTTTTAGAAATCTTTTTTAAAATCTATTATATAAAATCCGTTCTGTCTGTCTGTGTGTCTTCTAGGATCTTGGGCATCTTCCATCCGATTGCGCTCAAATTCGATATGTAGATACGGACGGTATCAGCGCGTGTATAAGTCTTGAAAAAATTACAAAAATCGATTCCAGGTGAGAATGCGATCGATAAAGCCGTTTTTGTCCAGCTTTTATTCCGTCAGCCAGTACATAACTGCACCTTCCATTTTTTGTTGTTTTTGTACTGCTTAAAGGCACGTTTCTTTCCAGCCAAGCTTACTGTTTAAACCATGTTTGTGTTCTCCCAGTCAACAGCCTTATCAATACTGGTACTTTAAACTCTTCGGTTGCATATTTGTGTGAATAAAATCGTTTTTCTTTGGAATAGAAAAAAAGTCTATCTTTATTTCTTCTTTTGCTGGTGTCTCAAATTTAGGTTAAATCAGTGTTTCTCAAAGGGGAGGCCTATGGGACAGTCGGACAAGTTGTTTTGAGAAAATTTGGTTTAAATGTTTGACAACTCAGCACTGTCCATACATCATATTGCTGTATCAGTAAAAATTCCACATTTCTCGATGTATACCTTAAGGGTATATACTTCGATGTATACTTTATACTTATAAACTAATAATACTAATTTGTATCAATGTTTTAGTAAGATTAATGCGTGCATTTATATTGATATTTATTTTTTTTTTATTTATATCTGATTATTTATAATCTATAGTTAGAAATAGTTTATGCATTATGTACTGATATGCCTTATGTCGTATGCAATATGTATAAATATGTACTTATATACTGGGTCATCTCATAAATAATGCAGTTTTTTCAATTGCATGAACTAAAACTCGGAGGGTTACAGGATAAACTACCTGCATCAACTTGCTATAAAAGCAGGTAGTAATTTTACCTTGTACTTATTTTTAGTAGAATGGAGTTCGATTTTAACAGTTATTTTTTCAAAGCTATAATCGAAGTGAGAAAGAGTCATATTCGGTATAGTTTGTTTTATGAGTTCATTAAAGGAAACAACGCAATGGAAAAGTGCTAGGAATATTAATGCAATATATGGAAATAGGACAGTAAGTGTAAGCCAGTGTCAACGGTGGTTCCAGAAATTCCGAGCCGGAAACTACAGCTTCGAAGATGATCCTCGTCCTGGAAGATCTGTAGAGCTCGAAGAGGAAGTCCGGAAAATCCTGGTGGGAGAAAATTCCATCGTACCTGTTGAGGAACTAGCAGAAAAGCATGCCTTTGGTCATTCAACCATTCATCGACACCTGCGTGCCATCAGAAAAGTCAGTAAATTGGTTCAATGGGTTTCTCACAAACTTTCCGAGTCTAATCGCGCGCAGAGAGTGAATGTGTGCTCTTCTGTGTTGTCACGTCTCACGAATGAACCTTTTTTTTTTGTTTTGGGGATGGATCGAATAGTGACTGGTGACGAGAAATGGCTTCTCTATAAAACTGTCAAGCGCCGAAGATAGTGGTTTGGGAAAGGAGAAACACCGGCACCCCAGGCTGAAGAAGGTCTTCACCCACGTAAGGTGTTGTTATCTGTTTGGTAGGATATGAAAGGTCTAGTACACTTTGAGCTTTTAAACCCAAACCAAACGGTAACAAAGGAGATATACTGCAAGCAGCTTGAGCGGCGTAAGTCAGCGCTTGAAGAAAAACGACCATCTTTGGTTTCAAGACGAAACGTGTTCTTCCATCAGGATTAATGCTTGGTCACATACAGCAAGGATGACATTCCAAAGGCTGGAGCAGTTTGAATGGGAAACGATTCCCCACCCACCATATTCGCTGGATATTTTCCCATCTGATTATCATTCATTCCGCAATCTTCAAAATCATTTGGATGGAAAAATATGAATTCTGTAGACGAGGTCAGAACAGTACTTGAGGAATATTTTCCGTCATGGACAAGTGAATTTTGGAAGAGGAGCCTTGCTAGTCTACCAGATAGATGGAGGAGCATTGTAGAAAATAATTTTGTTTATCTTAATTTTGAAAAATAAAAGAAGCATAAAAAACGCGTTATTTATGGGATGGCCCAATATATACGTATGCATGTATATACGTATGTATATACGTGTGTATGCATGTATTTTTCTCTGTGCATACGTGTATATAAATATTAGTATGGATGTGCATATATACTTGACATTATGTACATGTGTGTATATGTTTGCGTTTTGATGAAATGAATTGTGAGTCGACTACAAGGTGGATGTCAAGTGCCACTCTGTACGACTACGATATAAGAATCTGTATACCTGCGATTGTTTACTTCCAATTCCTGAAAAAAGTTATTCTTCTTACCTCACGACATAAACATCGCCAGATCTTTTCTTCTTCCTTTTTGTTGGAACTTCTTTTCTTACTTTTTCTCCTTAATTATTTGAATTTTATGAACTGTTTTTGGACTTTTTCTTTAATCAAACATGGCAAAGAACAAAGAGAAACTTGTGGAGTAGGAGATTACATCACCCCAAAAATTTGAAAAGAAGACGGTGGTGTTGAGGACTTACTCCAAGTCCCTCGACACCATCGCCGGCTTCGAAAAAATTTAATAGCAAAAGAGTTGGAAAAATATATGCCAACTATTAAATATATCTCTCGGGGGTCAAATATGCAACGGTATGGTTGCTATTTGACACCCCCGAAGAGGCTCGCAAATTCGCAAGCCAGCCCTTGGAGGGCAAAGAAATTTGACGAGGACTTGGGTCTGTTGGTTTGTTTCGCTGTGCTTTAGTTGCGATCTGTCTCAGGATAAAATACTTGGAAGGTAGGAGAATTAAAGGATATTCCAACTGTAGATAGAAAGACACAGATTCTAAAATGTGTCAATGTAAATGATGAACAGAGCTCAGTACAAGTTTGGGTGGGTATGAGACGTTGTGGAACAGCCGTCTTGGCGATGGGTCTTTGGCGTCGCAGAATCAACGCTGACTTATTTGACATAGAACGTTTTAATGTTTCTCTCGTTTTAATGCTTTCTCTTGTTCTTTCTCTTTGAAAGCATATGTATTTTTGTGTATATGAAGAGAAGGGAAGTGTTTGTGTTAATCATGTTTAATCAATATTTTGTAATGTCTCTCTCCACATTCTCTTTCTTACTCTCTCTCTCTCTCTCTCTCTCTCTCGCTCTCTCTCTCTCTCTCTCTCTGAGAGTATATTTCTGCGCAAGCGTTTGCCTCCAGTTCCAAAAAGGACTGTCGTCAAAACAGGCTGAACGTCCAGTCAGCTGTACCAAATCGCCAGCGTTGAACTGTTTCATTTAGATGAACGGCGATAGGTGAAGAAAATATGTTCACTGCGTTTCTTACTCTGTTGCAAGCAGAAATAACAACTGAGATATATTAAAGGTAGACGGGGACGACGGGGACGATAACGACAACAACAATAACAATCTCTTTTTAAATTATTTTGAATCATTGCTTTCGCTCTGACGAGTTCGTCAGTACATTTACTTACCGCGATTAAGGTCGAATTGGAATTCAAGATATTTCAGTCAGAAGAGCTTTTGATCCCTCCCATTCAGCCGCAGGCAAGATATATACATTGAGGAGCTGCTTGGTACTGCTGCCACCCAGACCCCGGCGGATAGCATCTTCTATCCACTGGGGCTCAATTCCGGGTGGCCAACCACAGACCCAAGCCCTCATGTGTGTGTCTGTGGGGGGGGGGGGGGTCTGAGTGGGTGTGAGGTCAATCCGCACCCTTTAATATAATTATTTATATAATTATAAATTAGCATAAATTAGTAATTTATATAATTATAAATTAGTATAAAATGTTACCTATATGTCTTTTGTTTCACGCCGGACGCTTGATAAAGTCATTAAAGTGATTTCATCCTTAATTCTCTGTGTATGTGTGTGTTTGTATGTGTGTCTCTGTGTGTGTGTGTTTGTGTTTGTGTGTGTGTATGTGTGTGCGTGTGTGTGTGTGTGTGTGTGTGAGAGAGAGAGAGAGTGAGAGAGAGAGTGCATTTCCTTAGTGAAAGAGAAATGTTTTATATATGCATGCGTATAATGTGTGCGTGTGTTTACTCTTTTACTCTTTTATTTGTTTCAGTCTGAACGTCATTTGACTGTGGCCATGCTGGAGCACCGCCTTTAGTCGAGCAAATCGACCCCCAGGACTTATTCTTTGTAAGCCTAGTACTTATTCTATCGGTCTCTTTTGCCGAACCGCTAAGTTACGGGGACGTAAACACACCAGCATTGGTTGTCAAGCGATTTGGGGGGGGGACAAACACAAACACATAAACACACTCACACACATACATACATATATATTTTTTTTTTTTCTTTACTACCCCCAAGGGGCTAAACACAGAGGGGACAAACAAGGACAGACAAACAGATTAAGTCGATTGCATCGACCCCAGTGCGTAACTGGTACTTAATTTATCGACCCCGAAAGGATGAAAGGCAAAGTCGACCTCGGCGGAATTTGAACTCAGAACGTAACGGCAGACGAAATACGGCTACGCATTTCCCCCGGCGTGCTAACATTTCTGCCAGCTCGCCGCCTTACATATATACGACGGGCTTCTTTCAGTTTCCGTCTACCAAATCCACTCACAAGGATTTGGTCGGCCCGAGGCTATAGTAGAAGACACCTGCCCAAGGTGCCACTCAAAACATATGTATGTATGTATGTATGTATGTATGTATGTATGTATGTATGTATGTATGTATGTATGTATTGCTGTTACTCTTGTTATTGTCATTGGTCGTCATTGTTGTTGTTGTTGCTGTTTAACCCTAGTTCAGTCCAGATGGAGCCGAACAGATCCTCCTCGTCTTTTTATTCTGTGTCTATTGTGTCTACATTATTCAATAAGTCCTTTTTCAAAAAACAAAAATAGTTCAAACTCTTAATGTAAAAGAAGGATGTTTAAGCAGCTTTATACCAATCCGTTTCAACACCTACCATAGGAACTATGTGGAGGCACATGGCCTGGTGGTTAGAGCAGCAGACTCGCGGTCGAGAGATCGCGGGTTCGAATCTCAGACCGGGCGATGTGTGTGTTTATGAGCGAAACACCTAAGCTCCACGCGGCTCCGGCAGAAGGTAATGGCGAACTTCTGCTGACTCTTTCGCCACAACTTTCTCTCAATCTTTCCTCCTGCATCTTGCAGCTCACCTGCGACGGACCTGAGTCCCGTCCAGGTGGTGAACCTATACGCCAAAGAAACCGGGAAACCGGCCCTTATGAGCCAGGCATGGCTTGAGAAGGAACAAACATATAGACACTATGCCATACTGTAGAGATAGTCATGTATGGATTTGTTACACCATGCACTCACTAATTGCATTTACCTTTTATTTTTGTTTTTTAACGACCTTTATCGATTACAAATCGATTTGTTTTGTTTTTTCTTTTGCTTTTTATTCCATTTTTTTAGTGGGGTTTTTTTCTAGGAAGAGATGCTTTGATATATATTTCTACGCTTTATATGTTTCATTTGTGTTTTATAGAATTCACTAGTTTTCCTCGTTTTCTTTATTTTGTTTTGTTTCGTTTTTTTTTCCTTTTTTTTTTTGTCCTAGCTACTGCATATTTAACTGCGCCTTTGTTTGACCCAATAAATATTTCTTGAGTCAAAGCACAGCTGACGTTCAGCAGTCAATGGAAAAAACCGCTAGGAACTGTGAACTTAATATATTTAGTTCAATTATTAACTTCATTTTTTTCTCTCCCTGTCATACACACCCTCTCTATCTCTTTCAAAACCCCAACCTTTCTCTTGCTCTCCATCAATTTCTCTCAATAGATCCAATCTTGTGAGTTATTGTACGGGTGATAATTTATAATCGATTCATGAATAGATCTCGTGGTACGGCGTGGTATGATATGGTATGAAGTACAGCATTGTTCTATTTGTATGGTATGGTGACCTTTTGTTCTGTTGCGGTTGTGATGTCACTTGCTATAACATTAAAGTATTATATATGTACTGTAACATTGCTGTGATGATGTGTGGTTTCTTGTGACATAGTTGTGTACTATGCTCTTCCTCTTTTGTTTGGTACACTTTATTGTCAATGTGGAGTGGTAGAGTACTTTGATGAGGTAAACTGCGATACCATGTAGATTTGTAGTGATGTATATATAGAATAGAGTGGTAATGAGTGAAATGTTGATGCATTCTTTTCTACTCCAGGCACAAGGCACGAAATTTTTAGGGAGGGAGCTAGTCGATTAGATCGACCCCAGTACTGGTACTTAATTTGTCGACCCCGAAAGGATGAAAGTCGACCTCGGCGGAATTTGAACTCAGAACGTAAAGACAGACGAAATACCTGTTTCTTTACTACCCACAGGGGGCTAAATACAGAGAGGACAAACAAGGACAGACAAAGGTATTAAGTCGATTATATCGACCCCAGTACGCAACTGGTACTTAATTTATCGACCACGAAAGGATGAAAGGCAAAGTCGACCTCGGCGGAATTTGAACTCAGAACGTAGCGGTAGACGCTAAGCATTTCACCCGGCGTGCTAACGTTTCTGCCAGCTTGCCGACCTAAAACGTTGATGTATTAAATGAGTGAAATGCTGAGTGGACGTATGGCATGTTATTGTGTATTACTGGCACTCCATTGGGTACAACAAGAGTTCCAGTTGATGCGATCGACGGAACAGCCTGCTAGTGAAATTAACGCGCAAGTGGCTGAGCACTCCACAGACATGCGTACCCTTAGTGTAGTGCTCTGGGAGATTCAGCGTGATACAGAATATGACAAAGCTGGCCCTTTGATTTACAGGAACAACTTATGAGAGAATTGAAGCAACGTGAAATAAAATGTGTTTCAATAAGACACAATGTACCGCCAGATAACGAACTCACAAGCTTACGATCTTGAGCCGAACATCCTAACCACGTAGCCACGCACCTTCATTCGTGTATTAGTACATACTGAGATAAGGTATGATTCTCTGTCGTGGCATGTTATGCGTTATTATGTATTGCTATGTCACCCTTAAACCAGCTCTGTTTGAGCAGACCCATGGCAGTAGGTAACTAGTCGAATACATGAATGAGCTGTATAGTGTGAAGTTGTGAGTTATTGTGTGGAATGGTATTGTGAGGTGTGTTATACAGTATGGTGTGTAAACTAAACACTAAACACTTAAACTAACAATCATATAGTTGTTGTGTTGCGAATCTCTGAGGTACAGGTTTCATATGTTTATTTCACTTCGTACTTCTGGTTTCCATCTGTATTCAATAATCTGGAGCAGTCTTCGGGCAAACTAGGAAAACTACGGCTCATTGGACTTTCTAAATGGCTTACCTAAAGAAAGGTTACCTTGAATTTTTTTCTTAGTAGTGTTGCCTCCTTGATGATAAGCCATGTCTCATGTGACCCACTTCTCGAGAAAGGTTGCCCATGCCTGACCTGGAGTCTGATGAAAAGTCCTCTACCAAAATCATTTGTTCATGGACGCCACCGAAATTAGTCTTCAGTGTTGACCCAATGACACTTTAAGGGTCACAGAATATTTTCCTTTCTAACGTTACCTATGGCGGTGAATTGTGCCTCTTGCCAGTATTTTCAAGCGAACTCTTTACTCTTAAGTCAGTAGATCCAAGTTTCCAACTTTCAAGCAAGTTATCTAATATCAGTTCTTGAACCTTTTCAGTGAATAACCGACATTATGTCTCTCTCCGGTTGAGAAAACGTTCAGATATTTTTGTCCTTAATTTATCTAATTTATCTGCAAACCGACTTCTCGTCTCGCCAGTCCTTTCAAAATCCTAAAATAAGTGATTTTAGAATTAATAATTAACGCGAACGACGAGTGCTGTAAGGAAAAAAACCTTGCTTGTCGATATTGTATCTCAACTTCATTTCCCAGTTGCATTTTATTTACCTTGATAATACCGTTGGGAAAAGTACTTTCCTACGCTTCATTTCCCCTATAATATAAACCATTAATGTACTACCAAAGAAATATCTAAAAATACACTTAAAGTCATAAGTAATTGAAGCTATTCAGTAGCAATAAGCTGACGGCAATCTAAGTTTGCAATGATACGATTTCAACTTCGTGTTTTTTACAGTCATAGTGAAGACATGGTCTGATGGTTAGGGGGCTTCTGAGTAAGGCGGCGAGCTGGCAGAATCGTTAGCATGCCGGGCGAAATGCTTAGCGGTATTTCGTCTGCCGTTACGTTCTGAGTTCAAATTCTGCCGAGGTCGACTTTGCCTTTCATCCTTTCGGGGTCGATTAAATAAGTACCAGTTACGCACTGGGGTCGATGTAATCGACTTAATCGATTTGTCTGTCCTTGTTTGTCCTCTCTGTGTTTAGTCCCTTGTGGGTAATAAAGAAATAGGTATTTCGTCTGCCGTTACGTTCTGAGTTCAAATTCCGCCGAGGTCGACTTTGCCTTTCGGGGTCGATTAAATAAGTACCAGTTACGCACTGGGGTCGATGTAATCGACTTAATCCGTTTGTCTGTCCTTGTTTGTCCTCTCTGTGTTTAGCCCCTTGCGAGTAGTAAAGAAATAGGTTAAGGGCTTCATGACCATCAGATCAGGAGTTCAATTCTTGGGTCGGTATCTTTTTTTTCTTTTACTCTTAAACAAGACACTTCATTCCACATTGTTCCAGTCTGCCCGGCAGCAATGAGTACTAACCGAATTCCGGTGCAACACTTTCTCCTCACAAGCCGTCATATCCTGTTTTGTTTCTGCGGACTCAAGGGTGAAGAGGGCCGACAGATTGCATTACTTTGCTTACGACTACACAGGCACCTACAACAATTAGCAAAAGCATGGTACATGTTCCACCACAATGTCCATCCCTTGTTGCGGTGATGTAGCTTGCATGCCCCAGGGATAGCGGAGTGCAAGCTCAAGGTTAGGGTCTCCCATGCTGTACAAGTCAAAGGATAGGGGCCAGACTAACATGAACCGTGTGTTCCCTGAGTTAAAATGGGTTTGCAAAGGACCAACAGAAGCAAGATCAGGGAGAGGAAGCCCTTTCTTACCAAAATAGGGAAACATTAGTAAAAGACAGTCGATATCAGTGGAGGAAAATCGTCGATAGCCTATACTCCAGAGGGACGAAGAGCTTCAGTAAGTTCTAAGAAAGTATGGTACATGCTACTAGTTCATACTAGCTCGAGAGTGACAACTGCTATACAATAATGCCTCGATATACGAGTTAATTCATTCTTGGAGAACACACGTAAAGTGAAAAACTCGTTAACAGAAAATAAAACTCGTAAAGACTCGTAAACCGAGAGAGACTCGTAAAACGAGTCCCCGTAAAGCGAGGTATTACTCTACTCCGACAGACGAACAACAAACAATCAGTGTGAATGGTTGTAAGTTTTTAGTGAATCGAGCGATCGACCATGACTTACTTTCAATTCCCAGCAGGAATCGATCTTTTTTTGTTTATATACTATAGCTTACCGCCCAGTTCTTGCCTTTCAAAAGCCCCAATCAATAATCGATTTTTTTAAAGATTTGTTGCACTTGATACATTAAGCATTAGTAAGATTCCCATTAACTGCACCGGTTTTCTTAACTAGTTAAACATACACGATTTAGTTTCACTGGATTCATTTCTAATTAATTGAAAATAACAATAATTCGGTAAATAATTGAAGTGAAGTTTTAACTGATGTGTTATTACGTTGTTCCAGCATGTTCACGGACCAATAGGTAGGCCCAAAAACAAAAGAGTAAAAAGAACTAAGTCTCTCTTTGTAAATAGTCTTCTAAAAAGGTTTGGTTCTCAGTCGAGGTTTAAGTTGTTAAGAGGCTTCAAAACTGCTTAAACGTCTACTAACATGAAAGAAAAAATAAGTGCTAATTTGTTGGATCAATACTAAAGACATTGCTTTTATGTAATGATTCAGTCTGTTTATTAGATGTCTACGGCTAGCTTAACTTACAGGGGAATTCTGTAATGCGGTACGCTAAAATTCATGTAGTCCCTTTGGTTTTTATACCAGTAAAACTGTACCTCACATGACACCTCTTTACAGCTTGATGGTTTGAGTCGCTATATACTGCGTTATTATTAGCATTGCCTTATCACTAGCATTGTGCAATGCTAGTTATAGGTCACTGAACCACAACCAGCTTGACCTCTCAACCAGCTTGATCCCCTCAATCAGCTTGACCTCTCAACCAGCTTGATCCCATCAATCAGCTTGACCTCTCAACCAGCTTGATCCCCTCAACCAGCTTGACCTCTCAACCAGCTTGATCCCCTCAACCAGCTTGACCTCTCAACCAGCTTGATCCCCTCAATTAGCTTGACCTCTCAACCAGCTTGATCCCCTCAATCAGCTTGTCCCCTCAATCAGCTTGACCTCTCAACCAGCTTGATCCCCTCAACCAGCTTGACCTCTCAACCAGCTTGATCCCCTCAATCAGCTTGACCTCTCAACCAGCTTGATCCCCTCAATTAGCTTGACCTCTCAACCAGCTTGATCCCCTCAACCAGCTTGACCTCTCAACCAGCTTGATCCCCTCAACCAGCTTGACCTCTCAACCAGCTTGATCCCCTCAACCAGCTTGACCTCTCAACCAGCTTGATCCCCTCAATCAGCTTGACCTCTCAACCAGCTTGATCCCCTCAATCAGCTTGTCCCCTCAATCAGCTTGACCTCTCAACCAGCTTGATCCCCTCAACCAGCTTGACCTCTCAACCAGCTTGATCCCCTCAATTAGCTTGACCTCTCAACCAGCTTGATCCCCTCAACCAGCTTGACCTCTCAACCAGCTTGATCCCCTCAATCAGCTTGACCTCTCAACCAGCTTGATCCCCTCAATTAGCTTGATCTCTCAACCAGCTTGATCCCCTCAACCAGCTTGACCTCTCAACCAGCTTGATCCCCTCAACCAGCTTGATCTCTCAACCAGCTTGATCCCCTCAACCAGCTTGACCTCTCAACCAGCTTGTTGGTGTCTTATCAATTAGGGCAATTGCTATTCTCAAAATGTGAGGCGCGTGGCTTAATGGTTAAGGTGTTGGACTCATAATCGTAAGATTGTAGTTTCGATTCCTAGGCCTAACAATGCGTTGTGTTCTTGAGCAAAACACTTCATTTCACATTGCTGCAGTCCATTCTGCTGGCAGAATTGAGTAATCCTGCGACGGACCGGTGTCCCCTCCTGGTGGGGAATATATATACTCCCTAAAACCGGGAAACCGACCCTTATAAGTCGGCATGATTCGAGAAGGTAACTTTTTATCATTCGCAAAATGAAAAAGAACTGAGATAGTTTATCACGTTTTGTCTCGAGTTAACTTAAGATTCGCTTCGATTTAACTGTGTATTAACTTCCTTCTTAATTAAATTGATGTGGAGGCGCAATGTCCCATGGGTTAGGGCAGCGAACTCGCGGTCGGAGGATCGCAGTTTCGATTCCCAGACCGGGCGTTGTGTGTGTTTATTGAGCGAAAACACTTAAAGCTCCACGGGGCTCCGGCAGAGGTGGTGGCAACCACTGTTGTACTCTTTCGCCACAACTTTCTCTCACTCTCTCTTCCTGTTTCTTGAGTAACGCTGTGAGGGATTGGCGTCCCGTCCAGCTAGGGGGAACACATATGCCACAGAAACCGAGAAACTGGGCCCATGAGCCTGCCTAGTCTTGAAAAGCGCGACGTTTATAGTTTATTTAATTAAATGGATAGTCATATACTGATAATTGTCTTAACAACAAGGGAGGTAAATGGCAAAGTTAATTGCATTAAAATTCGAACTCGGAATACAGGGGAAGAAAACTAAAAATCTTAATGCATTTAAACAGGGTTTTCTTAATCTCAGCCCCTTCCATTCTCTTGTATTATATATTCATTAAGTTGATGGATCAGCAAAATCCTTAGGACGTCGGTCAAAATGGTAGAAGATATTTCTGCCGACTCTTTACATTCTGGGTTCAAACTCTACCGAGGTCACCAATATCTTTCATTATTCAGGGGTCGATAAAACAAAGTACCAGTCAATTACAAGAACCAGTGTCAATTTAATCAACTTGTCTCTTCCTCTAAATTTCTGCGCCCCCCACTACCACCACTACGCACATTAGATTTAACTGCATAATCATTTGTGAAACACGAGTTTTCTCTAAGTAGACGTAGCTATTTCAAGGGAGATAATAATTTCTTCATAATATTTGGTGGGATTACATATCTGAATGTGAAATTAAGAAATTATTAAAAAATGCATAGAATTTGCAGATTTATTTTTACTGTTGTTGGTTATTTACTATGAAGTTTTTAAAATGTCTAAATATAAAGGGACAATTTCTTGGCAGGGGAGTGTAATTAGCAGAAGTAATTCTAACAAATTAACGATACATATTTTATTTACTTATCCAGTTGTCTCCGAAGATATCTGAAGTTTGAACAAACAGAAACAAATGCAGTAAAAGATTTTAGGTGATCTACGTTGCTGCCTTTCCACTGCCGTTTTCAATGGGAATCTCATGGAATCTCAGGAACTGATGACGTCACACCACAAAACCGAAATAAAAAAAACCATCGCTGACATTATCGTTTATCTTTTACTTGTTTCAGTTATTGGACCACGGCCATACTGGGGCACCGCTTTGAACGATTGTAGTTGAACACATCGACTCCAGTACTCATTTAAAAAAATTCTGGTACTTATTCTATCGAACTCCAGAATATGTGAATGTAAACAAACCAACACCAGTTATCAAGGGGGTGAGAACAAATACTAACACAAATACCAACACACATATTATATATATATATGTGTTTGTGTGTGTGTGTGTGTGTGTATAATTGAAGGGCAATAGCTATTCCTCCCTTAGACTGGTTTTGGTTCGGGAGGATCTTTCTGGAGCTAATCGAAGAACGGAGATTCCCATGCTTGCAGCGGGTAGCGTCTGAAATGGCTGCAGGCACTGTATACTTCTTGGCGAGAGTTCAGTAATCCTGGTTTAAGGGAGTCTTTGAGAATCCTTGCTCACTCATACGATATCAAGTGGAAGATCATAGAGCGGCCGGATCCTACATTAAGGGGAGCGGACACTGCAAACTTTACTTAGCTGAGCGAGCAAGGATCCTAGCTGGTTTTTGTTATAACGTTTCGTATCCGGGATGCCTAATGTAAACAAGAACGAGGTCGAATACGAAGACTAGGTAATGGGAATATATGCTATTTCTAGGGAGTTTTTGCTCCCCCCATTGGATAGTATAAAATAGTCTGCAGTACGCTATGCCTGAAAAAGGAGACTGGATGGTCACGGATAGAATTCCTTGATTACACGTTTGCTCAGTCACGGGACTAAAGTGTAAAACGCAACACTAATTGCTCCATACTCTCAAATAATATGTAAGTCACACTATCCTTTCTTATCTAATGTGTTATCAGTTTAAAATCTTATCTTCGTGCAGTATGTCTTTATCAAGCAAGCCAAGTTGAACACATTTATTCTCCGGGTTATTAACTACAGTCGTAAATAATAGACACATGAAATAAACGAGGTAAAATGGCTCGCCTTGAAAATATACTTTACTCATCTGAAACTCAACACCACTCTCCTGCACTCTCCCCTGCGACATTATATACTGTTACGCTACCTTACTCTCCTATATTTTAATATTACTAAATGTATGCAGGCAGTGGAGTGGAAGAATTGTCAGAGCCTTGGGCAAATATCTCACAATATTTGTTCTGAGACCTGATTCCCGAGTTCAAATTCCAACAAGAAGATACTTCGGACGATATTATCGTTTTTCACTAATTGCAAAATTTCTGGCTTAATGTTCACGTTCGAAATTAATCAATATCATTTTGCTGCGGCCTACGTATATACCGCGTTTACTATGGAACGAAACCGGAAATCTAATCTATTATGGATACATTTATATTAATTATTCATAAGACAACCTACTGATAAATATTTAAAATGATCCAGAAGCTCGCTTAACAACTTCGAGATTCCAGGTTCGAGCCATACATTGTGAGTGAATTTGGGTAAACGGAAAACTGTAGAGACCTACCGGGTGGATTACACCTGTAATTCGGATGGCACGGGCTTCGAGGAGTACCCTAAGGGTACGCGCACGTCTGTGAAATTATACAATATTTTGCGCATCATTTCAGAAAGGATTGTTTCAGAATTGGGTTATTCAGATGGTCGACCAATTGAGTCGTTGTCGATAGAGATACACTACCGCTACCATACGCATGTGTGTGCGTGAGAACGTGTGTGTGTGTGTGTGTGTGTGTGTGGTGTGTGTGTGTGTGTGTGTGTGCGTGTGCGTGTGTGTGTATGGGTGTGTGTGTGTATGTGTATCCATGTGTGTGTATGTGTGCTTGTGTGTACGCGTGTATGCGTGTGTGTGTATGTGTGCTTGTGTGTGTGTGTACGCGTGTATGCATGTGTGTGTATGTGTGTGTACGCGCTTATGCGTGTGTGTGCATGTGTGCGTGAGTCCGTGTGTGTGTGCTTGCGTCTGTGTGCGCATGTGCATGTGTATATGCGTGTTTATGTGTGCGTGTATGTGCGTGTGAGTGGATGTGTGGGTGGGTGTATGTGTATGTGTGTATTCGTGTGTGTGTATGTGTGTGCGTGTGTATATGTGTATGCGTGTTTGTGCGCGCGTGTGTGTGTGTATGTGTGTGTGTGCGCGCGCGTGTGTGTGTGTGTGTGTGTTCGCGAATCACACACCATGCAGTACTGGGAAACAAGTAAACACATTTGATAACGTAATGCTAGATATACTTCTAATAAACGATAAGGTGGTCACGGCTGGTGCGTTTAGAACATAGCACTTGCTCAGTCAGGTCTGTCCCGGGTTTAAACAGTAACTAAACTGACGTCAGCTGTAACATAAATATAACAGAAAAATAGGGGTAACAAGCTGTTACTCGATCTGCCTGGACAAAGATCTTATTGACTTCTACTAAGCAAATACAAACAGAGATTTACAAGTTAAGATGGAAGAACCATCGAATTGATGATGTACATGGTTTTTTTTCTTTTTTTCCTTTTTTTTTTTTTTTACTCTTTCTTTGTTACTTCGAAACAAAAGCAAATCGATACGCCACTAAATAAGATCAAATTTACGTATAGAAAAGAACTTTTTATTATTTTTTTAACGATTTATTTCTTACATAGGTATGTAACCTCGTTTCTTGATTGCGTCAATAAGACGTCAGAATCATATATATATTTCTTTACTACGCACAAAGGGGCTAAACACAGAGGGGACAAACAAGGACAGACAGACAAACGGATTAAGTCGATTATATGAACCCCAGTGCGTAATTGGTACTTAATTTATCGACCCCGAAAGGATGAAAGGCAAAGTCGACCTCGGTGGAATTTGAACTCAGAACGTAGCGGCAGACGAAATACCCATTTCTTTATTACCCACAAGGGGCTAAACACAGAGGGGACAAACAAGGACAGACAGACAAACGGATTAAGTCGATTACATCGACCCCAGTGCGTAACTGGTACTTAATTTATCGAGCCCGAGAGGATGAAAGGCAAAGTCGACCTCGGCGGAATTTGAACTCAGAACGTAAAGACAGACGAAATAGCTATTTCTTTACTACCCACAAGGGGCTAAACACAGAGGGGACAAACAAGGACAGACAGACAAACGGATTAAGTCGATTACATCGACCCCAGTGCGTAACTGGTACTTAATTTATCGATCCCGAAAGGATGAAAGGCAAAGTCGACCTCGGCGGAATTTGAACCCAGAACGTGACTTCAGACGAAATACGGCTACGCATTTCGCCCGGCGTGCTAACGTTTCTGCCAGCTCGCCGCCTTACGTCAGAATCATATAGCTCAATCAAACGCCTTCCTATGTTTTCTTTTCTGCCGCTACCAGCATTGATCTGTGCTCTGTGTCTGTAGTCAAAGAACGTTAACTAGAAACGACTATGTCTACCTTGGTGAAATATGAGAAGCATGGCATCAGGTGCTACAGATCACCGCCTTAATTCTTTAACATTCAGATCACTCCATCATCAAGTATCATTTATCATTGATCACCGGTGTAGGTTTGTTTATGTCCCCGCAACCTAGCGGCTCGGCAAACGACACCGATATAATAGTACTAGAAACTCCTTTCGGTCATTAGACTGCGGCCATGCCGAAGAATCATCTTGAAGAATTTCTTTTAGTAGAATGAATCGATTCCAATACTTATTTTCGTTTTTACACCCTGGTACCTATTGTATTGGTATCGTTTGCCAAGCCGCTAGGTTGCTGGGACATAAACACATCTACATCGGTTGTCAAGTGGTGGTGAGGGACAAACACGAACACAAAGGTACATAAATGGTGATGAATATATATATGTGCATATATATATAATATATATATATATATATATATTATGTAAATGTAATATGTGACAATTATTCGGTAGCCATGATGTAGCTCCGAGTTTCGGATGCTGAGGTGGAAATCCACGCCACCATCTCTTCAGTTATCCGGCCATCGGAAAAATGCTATGAAAAATGGCCGATGGCCAGTTAACTGAAGAGATGGCGGCGTGGATTTCCACCTCGACATCCGAAACTCGGAGTTTTATCATGGCTACCGAAATTATTGTCACATATTACATTTACAGATAAATTCCTCTATTTACATAATATCGAGGTCTCTTTCATTTTCTCGTTGTCTTTGTCTTACCATTTTTATCAATATATATATATATATATATAAAAGAAATATTGAATTTCTAAAGAGGCATGTACGGTGGTGGGGCGATAGAATGGTTGTATACTGTCAATCTAACAAGAACGTGACAGTAGGGGGTACACCACCGTTGTATAGCCCTAGGAGGCATCGAACGCCTCCTGACTACTACTCTAGGCCGGTGTCTACTACTCTAGGCCGATGAAGGACAATGATCCTGGAACACGGTGTCCCTAGATGCAGTTCCGACTGCCGGGGGTGTTTGTCTCCCCTTGTTTATGTATATAAGGACACAGGAAAAAATGTGTCGAGCTGTCAGAGGCGTTCGATGCCTCCTAGGGCTATACAACGGTGGTGTACCCCCTACTGTCCCGTTCTTGTTAGATGACAGTATACAACCATTTCTATATATATATATATATTCTGTAGTGTGTGTGTGTCAATTTAATATA
>NW_021832068.1:0-12500 GCF_006345805.1 Octopus sinensis
TCTCTTCTCCTTCTACTTTTTCTACTCCTTCTTCTCCTTCTTCTTCTTCTTCTTCTTTTTCTTCTTCTTCTTTTTCTTCTTCTTTTTCTTCTTCGCCTTCTTCTTCGCCTTCTTCTTCTTCTACTTCTTCTTCTCCTCCTCCTTCTCCTTCTTCTTTTTCTTCTTCTACAACTACTACTACAAGGCTACGTCTTCCTCTTCTTCCTGCGGTGATGATGGTAGTTATTATTATTATTATTATTATCATCATTATTATTATTATTATTATTATTATTATAACAACAATGACCAGCCTAGACATGTGAAACAATACAATAAATTTCAGGTTGTCTGCGAGACGAAATCGCAGCAGTGAAATACAAAAAAGAAAATCGATTTCACTGTATATGCCTATTGATCTCTGTGCTCTGTACATTTCTATCAATAATGCATTTATTTGTAGAGAAACACCATTAAACATCTATAATTATTGCATGTCAAGACAACGTCCTACTTTCCAGATTGCGACGTTTTGTTCGAGAATTATCACGATTGATCTGAGAGGCGTGGTGCAACAGAATGTTTTGTGTACGGTACTAAAGGACATTCAGGCGTTAGTTTCGGCCGTCTCAGGTTATGTTTCGTTTGATGGTATTTTATATAGCAACTGGGGAAGAGGTTTTCAGCAGATTGGTCAATGGTTCCCTTGTATTTCTGAAGAAGAAAAGCGACAAAGGAGTTTTGTTTTAAACTCGATGTAAAACAAATGTGTCAAGTGACGTCATTCGTAATGACCGGCTATTCGGATTTTCTTGAGGTGCTATACATGCTCTTACATGTTTATATATATATATATATATGTGTGTGTGTGTGTGTGTGTGTGGTGTGTGTGTGTGGAGGCGCAATGGCCCACTGGTTAGGGCAGCGGACACGCTGTCGCAGGATCGCGGTTTCGATTCCCAGACCAGGCGTTGTGAGTGTTTATTGTGCGAAAACACCTAAAAGCTCCACGACGCTCCGGCAGGGGGGGTGATCCCTGCTGTACTCCTTCAGCACTCTTTCTCCCACTCTTTCTTCTGTTGGCCTGCTCGCTTAGCCAGCGGGGTGGCGTCATTCGAAGGCTAAAACAATGCGAACGCATTGTGACCAGCGATGTGTAACAACATCTGATGGTCTGGTCGGTCACGTGATCACGTGATATATATATATATATATATATATATATATATATATGCATGTATGAATGTATATGTATGTACATGCATATATATGTGTATGTATATGTATATACACACACACACATATGTATGTGTGTGTGTAGACGTTTGTGCTTCAATACATAAATATGCAATACAAACACGCACGTATATACTTATCTACTCTAATTACAAGGCCCGAAATTTTTTGTGGGGGGGGCAGTCGATTAGATCGACCCGACCCTAGTACGCAACTGGTACTAAATTTACCGGCCCCGAAAGGATGAAAGGCAAAGTCGAACTCGGCGGAATTTGAACCCAGAACGTAACGGCAGACGAAATACCGCTAAGCACTTCGCCCGGCGTGCTGACGTTTCTCCCCAAGCTCACCGCCTTAAACACGCACACATACAGATGTGCAAACATATGTGTATATGCATATGTGTATGTGTGTCTATAAATATGTATATGTATATGTATATGAAGATAGGAGGAAGGGTTCGTTCAAGGTAAAATGACTCAAATTCTTCGAGGAGATCCGTCAAATTCATGTACACGATATCGAAGAATAACAGAACGCCTTAAAAGATTGGTCGCTGAATATGGGTCAACAAGAAAAATTGATTTTTTGAAGAGTGTGGCATATAATTTGCATCAATTTTAAGTGATCATAATAAACCAGTAGTTATATCTTATTACTTTTTTAAAATGACTTTTTTTTCAAAATATATTTGCCACTGTTGTATTTAGGAATGGTCATGTTGCCAGTTTAACCAA
Source organism: Octopus sinensis (assembly GCF_006345805.1). NCBI lineage: Eukaryota > Metazoa > Mollusca > Cephalopoda > Octopoda > Octopodidae > Octopus > Octopus sinensis. The sequence continues at coordinate 1,953 of NW_021832068.1, forward strand.
TAAAAACACACGCACTATATATTTGGTGTTAATTTGGTGTGACAGCATGATAGGTTACTAAACAAATATTCAAGTAAAATGTGCGTTAACACAGGTAGCTAGGTATGTAGGGAAAAGACAATGTAAGAAAAATGTACACAAACACACACGTTTGTATGTAGGTATGTATGTAGGTATGAATGTATGTATGTATATACGTATGTGTGTTTATAGGTGCATAGATACAGACACAGCGTTAGAGGAGGATAGAGATAGAAAGAAGGAACTCCAGTTGGAGAGGAAGTTGAAAAACTGAGAACGTCAGAGAAAAAATGATAGATAGAGTGATAAAGTTGAAGAGATAGGGAGAGATACATAATGATTAAAGAGATATGTTCGTGCTGAAATAATGAATTTTGTTTTTTGTTTATTTTTTTGTTTGTCATTTGTTTGTTTTTGTTTTGTTTCTGAATTTTTTTTTTTTTTTTTTGCAGAATAGCAAATGAGTGATTAGTTTCTTTTGGCAAGGCGATGTAATTTCACTGTCAACTTTCACGAAATGAATTCACCTCTAGCGGTAGCACAACCCTCTCCCAATCACAGCACAAGTGCATCACGCCTACACTAAGACTTTCTGGTTCAAGACAGGATAGATATCCTTTTTTTTTTATCTTTTACTTGTTTCAGTCATTTGAATGCGGCCATGCTGGGGCACCACCTTGAGAAACTTTTAGTCGAATGAATTGACCCTAGTATTTGTCCTTTTTAACCTTAACCGAACCGCAAAAATTACTGAGACGTAAACACACTAACACCGGTTGTCAAATGGTGGTGCGGGACAGATGTAGACACAAAGACACTCACTCACACACACACACACACACACACACACACACACACACACACACACACGTGTGTATTATATTAACTATTAACTATTACTTAACTATATTCTCACACCGTCTCCAATGAAGGGATATAATAAATATCCTGGAAACACCTGTAAGACCTTCTATATATAAATGTTCTAAAATCTACTCAGCCTTGGTTTTTTATCGCAGAAGAAAAAAAATTATTTATTTATATATATACATATATATATATATATATATATATATATATATATATATATTATATATATATATATATATATATATATATATATATCTCAGACGGGCTTCTTTCCATTTCCGTCTACCAAATATACTCACAAGGCTTTGGTCGGCCCGAGGCTATAGTAGAAGACACTTGCATCAAGGTGTCACGCAGTGGGACTGAACCCGGAACCATGTGGTTGAGAAGCAAGTTTGTTACCACACAGCCACACCTGCGCCTGAATAGATACCAGTTTCCTCATTTTAGAGAAGATAAAAATCGGATGATGTGGTGGTCATGCCTTTCTCAAAGCATTGAGGCTAGGTAAAGTAAGTACCTTCCAACAGCAATTTTGTAGCAAACCTAATCTTCAGTGGTTAACCTTGAGTTTTTAAAAGAATGCATTCTGTTGCAGTTATTCGGACCAGCTGTACAGCCTGAGGATTTTTCGGTGTTTTGATGTCTTAATTTTGTATCTCTCATCGAATCTACTATGGACCAATGACGTGAACTGCCTGGAAACTATAGGAGTAATTTTCAATTGACAATATATCTCGTTCTTGTAACAATACAGTATTACATGCGTGTATGTATGAGTATGTATTTATATATGTGTGTGTGATTGTATTTCTGTTTGTCTGTCTGTGTGTGCTGTGTACGCATATGTTTATTGTGTGCCTGAAGCCGATAATCCATTAAAGAAGCATTTTGGAGATTTTTGTTTGCACACAGTATGTCCATAGTGGAACCAGAAATTATATTTTTACTTTTTACTTCATAGTTTAATGAGAGCAGAAAGGACAGGGTACGTAATTTGTTTTGATGTTATTCGGAATTGGTAGAAAAAAAAAAGAAGGAATTTTCCTCACACTAGAGACCTGGCCCAGATGATAATAAAAAAAGCAGACAAAAAGCAATCAATGATCAAATGGTAATGTTAAACTGAGTAACGTATGAAGACGTGTGTGTATACGTTTGTCTGTGTGGCGGGGTACCCATCTTCATTGCCAATTACCCATCGCCAAAACCGCACTAAAACATCTGTCACCAATTGTTCCCATTTCAAAGCCAACCACGTCGAAAGTAGTTATGAGATACTAACTGCATAAAAATAAATACATAAAAAAAGTCTAATAATTTACTACTTGCTTGTCATAGTAAATATGCAACCTAAACATATTTAGAATGATGTATTATTTATATAATTCACATAGTTTCTAAATAATATACGAATGAAATGTATTTATATGATTTTAGTTTACTCGAAAATCAATAATATTTTTACCATTATTCAAATTTGTTTTGAAAAGTTAAAAGTTCAAGTTTGTTTATTTTATATTCTCTCATATTTATGTGTCTGAGTATATAAACATACATTCATGCATTCATATAAATAAATATATATTATATTATATATATATATATATATATATATATAATATATAAGCGTAATATATATATATATATATATATATATATATATACATACGTACATATATAATATATATATATTATATATATATACATACGTACAATATTATATATATATATATTATATATACGTATGGTATATATATAATGTTATATATATATATATATATACGTATGTATATATATATATATATACGTATGTATATATAGATATATATATATATATATATATATATATATATAAATATTCATTACATATACACCACACACAAACACATATATATATTCTTTCATTTATATAAATAGTTTTAAGTGTTGAATAGATTTCTTATGTAATTCATTTAAACGTAGAAACGCTTCTTTGAGTAAGTTATAATTTGCTTCCGTTTAGTTGCAAGTATTTTCTGAAAGCGCGGCCATGACGAAATAGCTAAGTTGAAAATATATTTGCCTACGACTTCATTTTACGTGTATTCAGATTTGCTGTCGGCGTTTATTTATTTACTGTAGTTATGAATATATTTTGGTGATGTTGGGTACACTTAATACAGTAGGTCAGTTCACTTAGCTGTTGGAAATAGGTGCCACATCCACTTAAAGTGAAACACTCGTATATATATAGAAGAAATAATTACATAATTTACACTTCCCTAAGCTTTCCAGTACTTCAATATATTTCAGTTTCTCTGATTGGCGGTTATATTTTGTATAAAATGTTTTTATACATAGTTTAATTTATGATGTGTCGTCAAAAGCGCAAATATCCAAATTACGATAACTCCTATTGTGCTATCCTGATTTATGACTATTTTACAGAACTTAAGATTGTTAGCTACTGAAGAGGAAGAAAGCTGAGTGCGTCTTATCTGAAGAGTGGTCTACAAATCGTGAAACGCTCCGTCAGGAATTTTTATTTTTTATTTTATCTAGTTTCAGCTCACGAGCTGTGGCCATGCTGGGGCACCGCCATTTGGTGTTGCTACATGATTTTACTTCAGGAATGCTTTTTAGCAATTGCCATTTGGTGCATGAGAGAGTTCGATGCAGCTGCCCTCATCTGCACCTCCTGCCGTGTAGTTGGTTCATCTGGGACACCTGACAGGAAGAGATCCAGTTTTATTTTAAACATCTGCATCTGCATCAACCCCATGCAGGTCTCTCAGGTTCTTCGGGAGGATATTGAAGAGCTGTGGGCCTCGGAAGCCCAGGCTATCACAGTATCTTGTCCTACATCTTGATGGCAAATTTGGAGCCCTTGGCACTATGCAGTGGCGCCCAGTTCTAGCATTTGTGTGACTCTCGATGCCAAAGTTTGGGACAAGTCCTTCTAGGATCTTCCAGATGTATATTATGGCATATCTTTCTCGCCTACGCTCTAAGGAATAAGCATAAACAGAATGTGTTTACATTCTTTGCATTATACTACATCTAGGTTACGTAATCATTTTATATGTCCTTTACCTGTTTCAGTCAATGGACTGCAGCAATGCAGGGGCGCCACTTTGAAGGGTTTTAAACGAGCAAACTGATAACTTACGGGGTCGCGAACAAACCAACACAAGTTGTCAAGGAACAGACACAGAGACACATACACACATGCACACACACATATAAACACATCAGGTCTCCACTCAGCTTCCCTCTATCAAAATTAATCAGGGCATTAATCAACAAAGGGCTGTAGAAGAAGACACCCTAGATACCGCATAGTGGAACTGAACCCGGAAACGCGTGGTTGCTGAGAGAACTTTTTACCACACAACCATGCTGCACCTAATCATTTATTGTAAATTTATCTCAGTTTTTCTTATTCACAAGTTCATGTGCATTATATATATATATATATATTATATATATATATATGTATATATATATATATGTATTGTATGTATGTGTATGTATGTATATGTATGTATGTATGTATGAATCATTAGAGAATAAACATCAAATTCGGGCCAACAACTTTATACTACCCATCGCTTCTATACCTTTTCATCTTATACAAATAATGCAATGGCCTTCAGCATATATATATATATGTATGTATATATATATATATATATATACTATATATATATATATATATATATATATAATATTATATATATATAGATATATATATATTATATACTTAATTTAAAAGCAGCAGAAATTAACAAAATTTAACAGAGTTCACGCTGCCGTTCGTCGGACAGTTTTGTTTAAAAAAAAGTATTAAATAAAGCATATTACTCTACCTCTGGTATTTGAGTACTCTTTTTTCCACCTTGTTTCACATTTATGTGTTTACTCGGTATATATATACTATATATATATAAACACCGTAAGTTAAACATATATGTATAAGCACATATACAAAATACAAAAATATATAGAAGGGCCTGTCCGGAAAATGCATATAAAAATCGACTAAAGTAGGTGATAAAATGAATAACTAAAACATACCTTTCATTTAACTAACGTATCTTCAGCCTGATGAGTAGGTAGTGGAGTACCCCTCGTTGAGTAATTATTACTTCCGAGCTTCAGCTAGCTAGGAAACATGTATCCTGCATTTTGCCTACTCCAGTATATATATATATATATATATATATTAAGGGAAAGTTTACGAACATAAACAAAAGACGAAGCCAGGTGGAGTACAAACAAACAAATGTATTAGTATAGGGCTCAAAAATAGAAATATAAAAAGTCTTTTACGTTTCGAGCCTACGCTCTTCGACAGAAAGATACACAGAAAAAAAACAAGGAGAGAAACAAGGAGAGAAAAAAATACGTGTAGGAGCTAACGCTCTATCATGGCGTCCTGACTTATATATATATATATATATATATATATATTGTTAATTTTGCGCTTATAAGGAGAAGGTAACGAGAAACTATTCCTGTGAATTGTCTTAGGAGACACTTCAGATGAAAGAAAGGAGATAAATTGTTCTAGTAATGTCTTACGTTTTAAACCAAAGCCATTACTGTTGCTGCAAGTGCTACCACTACTGCTAATATTACTACTACTGCTGCAGCTATTACTACTGCTATTGCTACTAGTACTATTACTTCTACTTAAGTCGATTATATCGACCCCAGTACGTAACTTGTACTTATTTAATCGACCCGGAAAGGATGAAAGGCAAAGTCGACCTCGGCAGAATTTGAACTCAGAACGTACCGGGAGACGAAATACCTATTTCTTTACTACCCACAAGGGGCTAATCACAGAGGAGACAAACAAGGACAGACAAACGGATGAAGTCGATTTTATCGACCCCAGTGCGTAACTGGTACTTAATTTATCGACCCCGAAAGGATTAAGGCAAAGTCGACCTCGGCGGAATTTGAACTCAGAACGTAACGGCAGACGAAATACATATTTCTCTACTACCCACAAGGGGCTAAACACAGAGGGGACAAACGGATTAAGTCGATTGTATCGACCCCCAGAGCGTAACTGGTACTTAATTTATCGACCTCGAAAGGATGAAAGGCAAAGTCGACCTCGGCGGAATTTGAACTCAGAACGTAACAGCAGACGAAATACGGCTACGCATTTCGCCCGGCGTGCTGACGTTTCTGCCAGCTCGCCGCCTAATATTGAGTAAATATTGATTTTAAATTCTGGCCCAAAGCAAGAAACTTCAGGGGAGGAGGTTTAAGTCGATTATATCGACCACAGTGCTCAACTGGTACATATTTTATCGACCCCGAAAAGATGAAAAGCAAAGTCGTACATTAATACGATTTTAGTAGGGGCAATGATGTTAGAATTACGGAGACTTATAAAATATGACATACGGATGAATATGATGTTACAAATAATGATATCGCATTGATACCTACGCTTTGATGTGTTATAGTCAGCAAAGAAACCCGAATGGATGATGTACATTGGTAAAAGACAAAACCAGATGACAGATGCCATAAACATTTATATACTTTTGATAAAAGTCTCTCATATATTAATATAATATTGTTAGCAAATACTGTTAGTGAAGTCGTCATACGCGATGGTAGTTACACGTTCATATGTATGTATAACTGTCACTGTTTATGACATCTTTGAAGGCTGGTTCTCCGTCGCTTGCGACGACTAGTGTCCCAGTGAATTCCATCGACCGAACAGTCTGCTTGTGAAACTGAAATTAACGCATAAATTTCTGTGCACTCCGCAGACACGCGTAAACTTAGTGTTGTTCTCAAGGCAATTTAGCGCGACTCGGAATGTGACAAGGGTGACCCTTTGAAATACAATCACAGCTCATCTTTGCCCGCTAAATGGACAAGAGCAATATGAAATTTTTCTTTTAAACTTGGTACTTATTCTATCGATCTGTTTCGCCGAATCGTTAAGTTATGGGGACATAAAGAAACCAGTGTCAATCGATGGTGGGGGACAAACACAAACACAGATATTTATAGGTATATATAAAGCTACACACACACACACATATATATATGTGTATGTGGTGTGTGTGTGTGTGTGTGTGTGTGTGTGTGTGTGGCGGACTTGTTTCAGTTTCCGTCCCCTCACAAGGCTTTGGTCGACCCGAGGCCGAAGACTCGAAGACTCTTGCCCGAGGCGCCACACAGTGAGACTGAACCTAGAACCCTGTGGTTGAGAAGCAAGCTTCTTACCACATGGTCACGCCCACATGGTCACATAAAGTTCTTTTATTTGTTTTTTTATTACCTACAAGGGGCTAAACACAGAGGGGACAAACAAGGACAGACAAACGGATCAAGTCGATTACATCGACCCCAGTGCGTAACTGGTACTTAATTTATCGACCCCGAAAGGATGAATGGTAAAGTCGACCTCGGCGGAATTTGAACTCAGAATGTAACGACATTTTGCCCGGCGTGCTAACGTTTCTGCCAGCTCACCGCCTTCCAATTACATAAAGTTCTTTTTATTTTGATATGAAAACACTGGGCCGAAGCTTTTGGGGCAAACATTTTGTTTAAAAACAAATGCGTTACTTTCTATTTTATTTGATATTCTTAATTAAACATTCTTCCCTCTCTTAAAAGAATGTCTTTATTTTGTATTAGTAAAAATATTACTTTCTGAAAAATATTAACGAATATGTGTGCTTATGAAAAGAACCAACGCGACAAAAAAATCTCATAAACTAACAGTTACGTCCCTTGTCTTTGAAATTACACCGGCAACATTTCAATTTAAAAATAAATCCCATGTGTTTTTTTTTCCGCCACATGTGCTAAAAATTGCATTGGAGAACATACTTTGAACTTTGTAAAAATTAACAGCAGCATAAACCGGTTAGTAAAATGTGGACTTGTTTTGTTTTGTCTTGTGTTTTATTTTTTATTTTTATCTTTTTTTTCTATAAAACTTCTTTCGTTAAAACATGCAATAATATTTATTCGCAGAACTTTTTATATGAAAACTTTTCTCTTGGTTAGTCTGAAACTGATTTTATGAAAACATACATTACAATTTTGACAGTAATACTTTTATATGAAATCATTTTTATGAAAATCTTTCTTGTCATATATATATATATATATATATATATATATATATATATATACATATAAATTTAAAAAAACCACCTTTTACATTCAAATGAACAATTAAATTACCGACATCTAGAAAATCACATCTAATAGAGATATTGAAATTAAAATAACAATAAAACACCGATGATTAAGTAAATTGCAAAAATAATAATAATAACGTATATAATTGGTAGAATAACAATATCATTTTGAATTGATAAAAGGTGGTTTTTTCTAATTTTTTATATATATATTATATTGTGTGAAATTTTGATTTAGTATTTCATTCACTGTATTTTGTTGAAGAGAAAATTTTAATGCTGTAGGCAAATATACATACATACATACATACATACATACTCATACATACATACATACATACATACATACCTATGGGATGTCAATTTACACTATGTTCTATTTTTGCGAGAAATCTTAAGTGTTAAATTTTACTCTAATCTCACCTAAAGAAAACTTTTTTCTTTTTTGCATGACGTAACACTTTTCTTCATCAAAATAGAACACGCTTGAAACAGCTGTAGTGGAACTCAACCCATCTGTGTTAATGCTTATTCTTCATCTAATTCCAAACCATCCGTGGATCTGGAGCCTATAGTCGACTGTGGAATACGTGCCTCGAGTGTACCCTGAGTGACTTTGAGAACGCGTTGTGTATTCTGTCAGTACTTGTGATTGTGTATTTACTTTACTAAGTACGCATATGCCCGCACACATCACATTGTTAGTACATAGGTGCGCTATTCCAGACTCTTTGCTACCCGACTCCATTCTCCAAAAACGTAGATAGCACTACTCTTAGACACCCCAAAAAAGTAGCTGTCACTCTCATTCTGTCAATTTATATGTATGTATGTATGTATGTATGTATGTATGTATGTATGTATGTATGTATGGAGTGGAGGCGCAATGGCCCAGTGGTTAGGGCAGCGGACTCGTGGTCGTAGGATCGCGGTTTCGATTCCCAGACCGGGCGTTGTGAGTGTTTATTGAGCGAAAACTCCTAAAGCTCCACGAGGCTCCGGCAGGGGGTGGTGGTGATCCCTGCTGTACTCTTTCACCACAACTTCCTCTCACTCTTACTTCCTGTTTCTGTTGTACCTGTATTTCAAAGGGCCAGCCTTGTCACTCTCTGTGTCACGCTGAATATCCCCGAGAACTACGCTAAGGTTACACGTGTCTGTGGAGTGCTCAGCCACTTACACGTTAATTTCACGAGCAGGCTGTTCCGTTGATTCGGATCAACCGGAACCCTCGTCGTCGTAACCGACGGAGTGCTTCCATCCATCATGTATGTATGTACGTATGTATGTTATGTATGTATGTATGTATGTATGTATGTATGCATGCATGCATGTATGTATGTCTGTATGTGTGCATGCATGTACGTATGTATATATGTATGTATGCATATATGTACATATGTATATATATGTATATGTAGATATATGTATACGTATGTATATGTAGATATATGTATACGTATGTATAATTGTATGTATGTGTATGTATGTATGTATGTATGTATGTATGTGTGTGTATGTGTGTGTGTATGTATGTGTGTAAGTATGTATGTATGTAAGTATGTATGTATATATAATTACATGCAGGTGTGTATATATACTTAGAAACTGAGATATTTAGATAGGTTTCGGCTCGCATTGAACCAGGCCATGTCTCTCCTATGTTAGAAAATAAAATTTGTTGTATTCAAATATACATAAGCAGGATTTTGCCCATTTTCAACCCTTTCTTATTTTTCATACGTTTATGTGTGTGTGCATTTTGGTCTTTCTTTATGGAAAAGCAGCACGGATTTTTGTCAGTGAACAGGTCGCGGATTTTAGCGACGAAAATATTTTGACAAATTAAACTTAAATGTTGAAGTGAATCGAACGGCTTTTGGGTGTTTCTTAAATGGCTTATAAACACCTTCCACCACGCTGCAATTGTTTTCGTTCCAGCTCACGATCTCAGATCAAATCTCTTGCTATGCAAGTACATCTCCGTAAAATAAGGCTCTACCGTAACTTAATAAAACATCGCCTTCAACAGGCAAATGTATTTCTTTCTGCTATGGTATCTGCTTAGATATTTTTATTTTTATGAAAACGCTACGTAACTGAGACATATATCTCTTATCGGATTTCGCTTTCTGCAGCTTAGTTGTTTAGCTTCTTTACTTATGAAAGTTGACAATCGCATTTGCTTTTATGCAGGTAATACATACACGTAAACACATACAAGGTTGCATTTCTTAATAGCAATAAAACGACATATTCGAGGCTTGTGAATCAAAATGTCAAACCATCTGTTTATTTATTGAACGTTTGAACTTTTGCTAATCTCTATTACTGGCTGAATCAGGAATCCAAGTCTCTAAGCAGATACCATAGCTGAAAGAAATACATTTTCCTGTTGAAGGCGATGTTTTATTAAGTTATGGTAGAGCCTTCATACCGATATGAAATAACTTTTCTGCGTATCGTTTCCCAAAAAGGCAAG
>NW_021832068.1:17500-20000 GCF_006345805.1 Octopus sinensis
ACAATGATCGATTGTTTGAGTAATCATTCAGTCAAATTATCATTCAACCAGGATGGTCAAAGATTTTTCGTCACCATCTGTGACTTCATCAAAGACGTGACCGCGCTACGACACAACTGTTTCAGGTCTATCCGTCTTTCTCCTCTTATAAAAAAAAAGACTGAAAAAAAATCCGGTCTATTCGTCTTTCTCCTCTTATAATAATATCACGTGATCAAGTGACCGACCAGACCATCAGATGTTTTACACATCGCTGGTCACAATGCGTTCGCATTATTTTAGCCTTCGAATGACGCCACCCCGCTAGCTAAGCGAGCAGGCCAACAGAAGAAAGAGAGAAAGAGTGGTGAAAGAGTACAGCAGGGAACGCCACCACCCCTTGCCGGAGCATCGTGGAGCTTTTAGGTGTTTTCGCTCAATAAACACTCACAACGCCCGGTCTGGGAATCTAAACCGCGATCCTACGAGCGCGAGTCCGCTGCCCTAACCACTAGGCCATTGCGCCTCCACCTTACAATAATATAAAAGACAAAAGGCAAACATCCGAAATATCATAAAGTTTGAAGTTGTTGATTTTAATTTCTGATTTGACATTTTCGAGTTGGCGAAACTACATTATCATCAATCACAACTGGAGATATCTGAATTTTAAATATCAACTTAAATCAAAATCCACTATCTGTGATTCTAAATTGGTTTATGTTCTTTCATAACCGTAGTCCTATTTCGGGGTTTTGTTTTCGTTTCGTATCAATTTTTCTCTTCATTTTTCCTTTTCTAATTGAGTTACGCTTTGCGCAAATTTTTCAGCTCTCTTTTTTTTGCCTTTCCATTTTTCATCTCCATTTATAATCCGTTTATAATATTGAAAAGAAAGAAACTTATCTACAAAGAGGAGTGTGTCCTATATGTCAAACATGGAAGTAAAAACGATATTTTATGCTACAAATACATGAGTCGCTGCTTCAATTCTTTCTTCTTGCATCAATTAGAATATACATTTGTATGTGTTTATTAGTATATGTATATATTATGTGTATATGTTTTTATGCATATATATACGCATACACACATATATATACATATATATATATATATATATATATATATATTATATATATATATATACACCACACACACATCATATGTATATATACATATATATATATATATATATATATATATATATGAATGTATGTGTGTTTATATGTATATATTATATATTTATAATTATGATCTAGACAGACAGATAGATAGAAGAGAGATAATTATGATATATATCTATATATATATATACATACATTTTAGCATTAATATATATGATTTTAAATATACATTTGTATATGTGAGTGTGAGAGAGAGAAAGTGGGAGAGAGAGAGATAGAGAGAGAGTCAGAGAGAAACAGGGAAAGACAAAGAGAGAATGTGTATCAGAGACGAATAGGGAAAGGCAGAGAGAGACAGAGAGAGTGAGAAAGAGCGCATTGCTTAGTAGTTAGGGTGTTACACTCATGATCGCAAGGTCACGGTTTCAATTCTTCAACTGGGCAGCGCGTTGTGTTCTTGAGCAAAACAATTCATCTCACGGTGTTCTGCGATCACTTCGATGTGTGAACCAGTTCAGGCAACTTTGATTTGATAGAAGGAGTGAGTTAATGTACTGCACAAATATTTCATCGCTATAAGCAAATCATTTGTGCAAGTTGACCAGCAAAAGGTTACAGAACCGTGTTTCTCGGACTACGAGAGATCACCATCATATACAGACAGAGATAGATAGATAGATAGATAGATAGATAGATAGATAGATAGATAGATAGATAGATAGATAGATAGATAGATAGATAGAAACACAATAGGGATCGTGTATAACAGAATGCAAAAAGGGAAAACATTAGGTTTGTCCGTGGATAGAAAAGCCTACGGAAAAGACAACGAGAACCTTGGGCAATATCTAATACTGTATGTATATATTTTAATTTGCCTGTAAGGCTGATAATCTGCTTACCACTTGTGATGGTATTTTAATAATACCATCCGTATATTTATTTATATATATGTGCATATGTATATATGTATGTATATAAGTATATGCAGTATATAATATATATATATATATATATAATCTGTATGTTAACATATATATTATATATATCACCTTGATCAGCTTGACCGACCAGTCTGTCAGGCGTCCATTTGACACCGCTGGTCACCGCACGCTGTCCACTCCTCTCTGGATCGCACCTTTCGCATCCACGTGATCCCAATCGTCCTCCTGAAATCGTAACTCCACCCGGAGGTCTTCCGGGTGGTCTTTTCCGCTCGCGCGGGTACCACTCGACAACTGCGTGGGTCCACGGATTATATATATATATATATATATATGTATGATAGATATATAGATATATATTATATATATTTATTATATATATATATATATTCTATATTTATATAATAATAAATATTAGGGAATAAATCCAAATTTACAGGGAAAAAATCA
>NW_021832068.1:25000-34389 GCF_006345805.1 Octopus sinensis
TATATATATATATATATATATATATTATATATATATTATATATATAAAGTATAGAAGCCATCTTATCATGGCTAACCACATTGGGGAGGGGTGGTGTTACTGTAGCTTTATAGCCCCAAGAGATCGTCTCGTCTCTAGCCGGCTTTAGACACCATATCAGTGCCCTTAGAGTATTTGCAACGGGAGCCATCCCTTCCTGAGTGGTACGCTGCGGATAGTTCGGGATTTTTGTCCCTTGTCAACGGGCGGTAACCACCAGTTCGCGATGAAAGTGAGGTGCTTTGCAAATATATAAGTTTTTCTAGTGGCGTCAGCACTGATGTCGAAAAACGACAGTAAGCATACGTATGTATGTGTGTATATATATATATATATATATATATATTATATATATATATATAATTAATAATATATATATAATATATATATATATATTTATATATATATATATATTTTCTTTACTACCCACAAGGGGCTAACACAGAGGAGAACACGGACAGGCAAAGGGATTAAGTCGATTACATCGACCCCGGTGCGTAACTGGTACTTAATTTATCGACCCCGGAAGGATGAAAGGCAAAGTCGACCTCGGCGGAATTTGAACTCGGAACGTAACGGCAGACGAAATACGGCAACGCATTTCGCCCGGCGTGCTAACGTTTCTGCCAGCTCGCCGCCTTAACATACATACATACATACATACTACATACATACATACATATGTCTACTATACCCCATTTTAAACTCGTGATTACTTGTGTGTGTGTGTGTGTCACGTCTTACAACTGTCTGTCTCTCTACTTTTGTATGGTCTTCCCTGTTGCTGTCACATATTGTGAAATTTCAAAATAACATAAAAATTTCAAATTTGGTATATTGAAATAATTTTCCATATTAAATCCAATTTTGTCATTTATTTGTTCCAGAAAAGATGTAGAAAATGTTACTGAGGTTTAAAGTTTAATCTATTTTACCTAATCAGAAAACAAGATTTGAAAGCTGGCATTTCCTGCATGATAGCTGTCTATCACTAAATGAAAGCAAAATCATTACGCGGAGGAATTTTTATTAAACAGACGAAAGCAAGGCATTACGACGACCAAAGTTTTAACGAGTTAGTTTTGATGAATAAAGTCATGTGAAACGATCGAACAGACATGTAAATAATTTAAAATGCGAAAAAAATATCGTGAATGGTGATTTTTTGCAAAAAATTGCATAAATCTATCCTGATCAAGAGGTGTATCTATCAGGGAATAAAAAAATAATTATACAAGACATTCTATTGTAAAATTTGCCCAGCAACGACGGGCTATTCAGCTAGTATTTTTATATAGGGGAAGGCGGCGAAATGGCAGAATCGTTAGGACGCCAGGCAATATGCTAAGCAGCATTTCGTCCTTAAGTTCAGAGTTCAAATACCGCCGAGGTCGACTTTGTCTTTTATCCCTTCAGGGTCGATAGAAAATAAAGACCACTTGATCACTGAACTGTATTTCTACCAATCAGTATGTGGCTTACATAGATAGATATATATATAGATAGATAGATAGATAGATAGATAGATAGATTGATTGACTGACAGACAGACAGATAGATAGATGTCTGTGTGTGTTTATGTAATTACGATATATGTGTGAATGTGCTTTTGCGTTAGATTAAGTGTAATGTATATATGTGATTGAGTATTTCGTGTATCAGGATTTGTATACCTGATTTTGCTTCTGTTTATTTGTATATATATGTTTATTTGTATATGTATGTGTATGTGTGTGCTATACATTGTACCGTGAAGCAATATATCTCTGCACGCCCCTATTCTACTTAGTGTTCTCTTCATTTTATTACAGATACCCATTAACTATTAATGCACATATACATTCGAACACCATACATACATACATACAGATATAGATTTATACATTCGTGCATATACATGCCTGTATGTATGTGTATATAGAGGATCATACGCACATACACTTCTACGCGCTCGTGTCGATGCGCATGCCGGCTGACGCCACGCCTTGTGCGGTGGCGTGAAAGAGACGACTCAACTCATCCATGCATGGATCTATTGGATGAAAAATGGTAATGGGGAACTATATTTATACATATATATATATATGGATATATATGTATATGTGTGTGTGCGTATGTGTGTGTGTGTGTGAATTTATATATATATAGGTATGTATATATAAATATATATTTATGTATATACATGTATATGTGCATATATATATATATGTGTGTGTGTGTGTGTGTGCGCGTGCGTGTGCGTGTGTGTGTGTATATATATAGGTATGTATATATAAATATATATGTATGTATATACATGTATATGTGCATATATATATATATATATATACATACATATACATAAACGATAGGAATGCATATATATATATATATATATATTGCTGACATAAATGTGTATATATTTGTATACATAATACAGATATATGTACGTATATGCAATGAGAATCGCAGCCAAATGGATATATAGATAGATATGCATAATATATATATATATATATATATATATATATATTATATATATATAATATATATATATATATATATATATATATATATATATATATATATATATATATATGCATATATATATACATGCATATATACAAATATACATATGCATATATATATGCATATATATGTGCCTTCTCTTTCTATACATTTTAAATCCAGTATATTTCTTCATTGCCTCTTCTTCTTTCCTTTCTCTTATTCACCAGTGAACACGACAAACGGTTTGAATCAAGCAGATTTGAGTTGACACGTAATCTAATCTGCAA
Organism: Octopus sinensis; assembly: GCF_006345805.1. Classification (NCBI taxonomy): domain Eukaryota; kingdom Metazoa; phylum Mollusca; class Cephalopoda; order Octopoda; family Octopodidae; genus Octopus; species Octopus sinensis. The sequence continues at coordinate 27,817 of NW_021832068.1, forward strand.
ACGCTAAAACCATCACAGTAAAAGACATAATCCAGATGAAAGGATATATTCCATCACTGGAATATTTCCAGTATAAAACAACATTAAGAGTAATAATAAAAACAATGAGGAAAAAAAATAATAATATTAATAATAAAAAAAACATATATGGGAATGGGAAATTAAATGGCGTCGATAGGTATGTACATTTGAGCGTTCTTGCCTGCGTGAATATCTGCGCATGCGTACGTGCGTGCGTATGTGTGTGCGTGCATGTGTGTCTGTGTGTATTCGTGTTCCTGTGAATGGCTGTGGTAATGTAATGTGCAATATAGCGTGTATGCGAGTAGATATGTATTTTGTATGTTTGTATTTATGTATATATGTATATAGATAGATATATGTATGTATACAATTGCATATATTTATATACACATATGCACATGCTTATATACATAAACATACACATATATATATATAGGCATATACGCGTATTTACATATCTATTCATACTCATATATATATATATATATATATATGTATGTATGTATGTATGTATGTAGTATATGCATGTATATATGTACGTATTTATGTACATTTTGGATTTAACACGAATTTATATATATATATATATATATATTATATATATTATATATTTATAATATACATATATATATACATAATATAATGGATTCTACATACAATATATACAACAACACAAACAGACGCATATACATACATATATATATATATATGAAAGCATACAAATATATATACATATATATAATGGATTCTCCATACAATATATACACACACACAAATTTGCATTTATGTATGCGTGTGTGTATGTATGGATGCAAGTATGCATGCATTAATATATTTATATACATATTCGTTTATGCCTGGATATTCGTGTTTCACGAGCATGTATCTGCGCGTGTCTCAGTGCGGCTATATGTGTATTCATGTATCTATCTGTGCGCTTGCACCAAAAAAAAACAGCCTGTTCTTTGAAACATACACACACAGAGTCACAGACACACACAGAAACACACACACACAGAGTCACAGACACACACAGAAACACACACACATGCACGCAGGCATGCGCGCGCGCATAGGCGGATATTTGTATGCATGTTCATATATATATAGATGTGTTTATGTGTGTGTCATATATATATATATGTGTTTGTGTGTGTGTATATATTGTATGTAGAATCCACTCTTTTATGCTGCTTATATTGTATAACCATAGACGTCTTTACATCACAGTAATTATCAGTCTATTTTTGTATCCATCTTCGCGTCTATCTGTTTGTCTGTCTGTCTATTTCCCCTCTCTCTCGTTCCTTGTATGTATGTGTCTGTGTGTATGTGTGCGACTGCGTACTCTTTGCTGGCTGAGAGACCAGAGGGAAACCAATGGATGTAGCTGGTGACTTTGCTGTCTAAAAATAGGAATATCATGAGGTCCCTGGTGTTCTTTGCCTGGCTCCTTGTGCTACCCAAAAAAAAAGAGTTCAATTTCTGCCGAGGTCGACTTTGCCTTTCATCCTTTCGGGGTCGATTAAAATAGTATCAGTTACGCACTGGGGTCGATGTAATCGACTGAATCCGTTTGTCTGTCCTTGTTTTTCCTCTCTGTTCTCTGTGTTTAGCCCTTTGTGGGTAGTAAAGAAATAGGTATTTCGTCTGCCACTACGTTCTGAGTTCAAATTCCGCCGAGGTCGACTTTGCCTAGCATGTCAAACAACCATTTAGAGGTTTCCCGTTGACTCATTCAAAAACTTTATTTTAAGAAATTGTGTAAGCACAACCGATGTTTATTCTATCATAAAAATAATGATAATAATAATAATAAACATTACGTTTGCTATACTTCCCAGCAAATGCAAAAATGATTACCGTATGAAAAACTAAATTGAAAAATAATCCAGGATAGAAAGCGAACATTATGTTATTATACAAATTAAATAAAGTACGAATAATAGCAAACAGCCATTTTCTAAAAAAAATAATCAAAACAAACAAACAAAATTGGATAAAATAACATTTAAGAAACAGAAAGCGAAATTCAATTTAACAAAATTAAAGATTTCAGAATAACCACAGCGAAAATTTTGTGAAGAACTTAATTGAAAACGACGCAATTTTCGGATATTTTATTTAGAAGAAAGAAAGTGATGTAGAGTATATAAGAACCTAAATATTAGTAAATGAGAAAGAAATTGTGATTATGGATGTGTTTAAGATGGATTGGAACGATAAGGGGAGGAGGAATAGTGCTGGTGAAGGAAAAGGATGATGAGGGGAAATATTTATGATAATTATCGATAAGTTTCTGCTAAGCTGATAGGGTCTCTCTTTTACTCTCTTTTACTCTTTTACTTGTTTCAGTCATTTGACTGCGGCCATGTTGGAGCACCGCCTTTAATCGAGCAACTCGACCCCGGGACTTATTCTTTTGTAAGCAGCCTAGAACTTATTCTATCGGTCTCTTTTGCCGAACCGCTAAGTGACGGGGACATAAACACACCGGCATCGGTTGTCAAGCAATGCTAGGGGGACAAACACAGACACACAAACACACACACGCATACATATATATACATATATACGACGGGCTTCTTTCAGTTTCCGTCTACCAAATCCACTCACAAAGCATTGGTTGGCCCGAGGCTATAGCAGAAGACACTTGCCCAAGGTGCCACGCAGTGGGACTGAACCCGGAACCATGTGGTTGGTAAACAAGCTACTTACCACACAGCCACTCCTGCGCCTATTTGTCTGTTTGTCTGTTTGTTTTGTTTTGTTTTTTTTGGTTTTTTGGTTTTTTGTCATAGTGACAGAAACTATGCTTCAATACACACATTATCGAAATTTTAGTCGGTGTACCGCCAAATGATGAGACCGTGTCGTCAGCAGCGGTGGTGCAAAACGCCGACAAATCTCTGTAATAAAATCATCAGAACTTTTCCTATTTCCGTATATTCCGCAAGTATCTCAAAGGTTCCAGTGAAATTAAATTAATGGCAAAGAGTATACATACATTATAAACTGAGGAAGTAGTACAGGAATGACTTCATCGCAAATAAAACGCTATACATAACATATTTGGTTTGCTCACCAAATATTACAGACCCAATATGAAAGCCGAAATTTCAATCTGTTTATACTTTCTGAGTTATGTATGCTGTTGCAAATGACTGAATAGAGTGTCGGTTCAGTTGTTAAAAATGAAATTCAGGAATGTCTTTTACTGAATTAGAAAACTAGTGGATCGTGCCTTTTTAATTGTACTAAGAGCTAGAGTATTAATGTTCAAACCTAAAGAGTGAAGGGAGTGGTCGGATCGGTTCTCGGATTCTTCAGTGGCATCATTAGGGAAATAGGGTTTATAGTTATGTATTTAACTAAGAATATTGTCGGTGATAGATAGTTGAAGGAAATAACATTGTATAATGATCATCGTTAATGACTGATAATGGATGCTCATTTGCAGGTGATTTCTACAATCCGTCTTATGGTCAGTGACAAACAGTTGGTGATTACTGTTGCATTTAGAAAAAAATAGTAGGGTATCAAACTTCTCCATTGGATATCTGTACTGTTCATCCGATGCTTAACAATGGCTGAAGGTCGATGGCTTAAAATAGATGACCTAGTTCTATAATGGATGGAAGTACTCCGTCGGTTACGACGATGAGGGTTCCGGTTGATCCGAATCAACGGAACAGCCTGCTCGTGAAATTAACGTGTAAGTGACTGAGCACTCCACAGACACGTGCACCCTTAACGTAGTTCCTAGGGATATTCAGCGTGACACAGAGAGTGACAAGGCCGGCCCCTTGAAATACAGGTACAACAGAAACAGGAAGTAAGAGTGAGAGAAAGTTGTGGTGAAAGAGTACAGCAGGGATCACCACCATCCCCTGCCGGAGCCTCGTGGAGCTTTTAGGTGTTTTCGCTCAATAAACACTCACAACGCCCGGTGTGGGAATCGAAACCGCGATCCTATGACCGCGAGTCCGCTGCTTTAACCACTGGGCCATTGTGCCTCCACAGTTCTATAATAATTCCACCCTTCTCTTTTTCATTTTCTTTGGCAAAGAATATTTGATAATACTACTTCAAACTACAGTAGATCGTTTCTGAGTGAAGATACCACCAAACTAAGAAATATGCGCATCCCATCACGAACAACAGCAAACATGAAATTAGAAAAATATTTGGTTTAATCGTCCCCATATTTTGAAACTGTCCATCAATGTAACAAGGACCTTCTTTACATGAATCAGCAGGGTTTCCTTACGTAAAGCAGAACGTTTACGCCTCACACATCATCACAGAGTTTTCAAAAAAAATTACAACCCGTTGTGCAAATAACATAGAAACACAAGTGTAGAAGCATGAGACAAACAACCCGAACTGAACATTGCTGCACAGATACAGTTAGGTTCACAGTGCAGCTGTCATGAAACTGCGACACAGACTTAGCTTGGGGAATTATTTTACTGATGGAGAATATGCTGATATCAGCTTTGGTTGGATAAATAAGCCTGAATGCTAGGTTTTAGGCAAAATTTTGCATATGGTCTTTAAGTGTAAAGTATGGCTATTACAACACATAATGTTCAGCTCCCAAATTATTTCCTATATATTTTTGCTTCGCCGTGAATATTATGTAAAAAATTTAAGATAGTTTAGACGATCGTTTTCATAGTTTTAACCTAGTGTATCAAGTTTTCATTTTTTAACCCAACAGCTTCTGAATTTATTTCTGAAATCTTTCTGAAATTATTCCATGCTCTTTTTTTTTTTTGCGATTTCTTATATTGATTTCAAATTTGGTCACAAAACCAACAGTTTCGAGGGAAAAGGTTAAGTTGATTACACCAAACCCAGTGTTCAAAACTGGTACTTATTTTATCGATCCCGAAAGGGTTTGTGATTTCTAATACTAGAAGTAAATCGTGTTTCAAATTATCATAACGTTTTATTCGAAGGAGGAGGACATTACTAAAAAGCCTAATTTTATTTTTCAATTTCAGTATCTTTCTCCAAATACACGGCTTTCTGTCGTAATCTTTCCGTAAAGCGAGCAGTTTTCATTAATGAATGTCCCAGCAGGGGTGGCTGTGTGGTAAGTAGCTTGTCTACCAACCACATGGTTCCGGGTTCAGTTCCACTGCGTGGTATATATGCGTGTGTTTGTGTTCTGTGTTTGCCCCTAGCATTGCTTGACAACCGATGCTGGTGTGTTTATGTCCCCGTCACTTAGCGGTTCGGCAAAAGAGACCGATAGAACAAGTACTAGGCTTACAAAAGAATAAGTCCCGGGGTCGAGTTGCTCGATTAAAGGCGGTGCTCCAGCATGGCCGCAGTCAAATGACTGAAACAAGTAAGAGAGTAAAAGAGAGAGCCAGTATTTGTGAGATAGAACTGCAATATTTTCCGCTGATAAATCAATATGGTGTTTATGTATACTTGAAACCTAAATTGCGTATGCATCAGCAGTATTGCAAGCCAAACAGACCTCGACAAGGAAGAGCATGTTCATTTTGTGATTTTTACAATCAGAGACAAACAACACAATGTGTAAACGATTCAATGCTGGAAGCAACGCAAAATTAGTAATTTAAATTAAGTTGAAAAAGTATTTTTATGGTCATATATGTGTATGTGTGCATTATATATACGTGTATATGCATGATACCTATGTATGTAGGTGTGTATGTATATATGTGTGTATGTATGTATGTATGTATGTATGTATGTATGTATGTATGTATGTATGTATGTATGTATGTATGTATGCATGTATGTATGTATGTATGTATTTATGTATGTATGTATGTATGTATGTATGTATGCATGTATGTATGTATGTATGTATGTATGTATGTATGCATGTATGTATGTATGTATGTATGTATGTATGTATGTATGCATGTATGTATGCATGTATGTATGTATGTATGCATGTATGTATGTATGTATGTATGTATGTATGTATGTATGTATGTATGTATGTATGTATGTATGTATGTATGTATGTATGTATGTCCGTATGTATGCATGTATGTATGCATGTATGTATGTATGCATGTATGTATGTATGTATGTATGTATGTCCGTATGTATGCATGTATGTATGCATGTATGTATGTATGCATGTATGTATGTATGTATGTATGTATGTATGTATGTATGTATGTATGTATGTATGTATGTATGTATGTATGTGTCTGTATATGTGAGTGTGTCCATATCGATAGATAGAGTGAACGATTGAGTGACTGATTGATTGATAAATGGATAGGTGAATGGATGGATTGACAGACAAACAGACAGACAGTGAGTGAATGAGTGAGAGAGAGAGAGAGATGTCTCTATTTGTTGAAATAATTATGAACGCTTGTATGAATACATCTATGAAGTATGCAAGACGCAATGAGAGAAAGCCGGAGAGAAAGAGAGAGAAAGAGAAAGAGAGCGAGAAAGAGATTCAGATAGAGAGAGAGATATATAATGAGAGAGAGAAAGAGAGAGAGACACAAAGAAATCTATCGATTGGCCGTTAGTACGAAT
>NW_021832069.1:0-33009 GCF_006345805.1 Octopus sinensis
CAAGTCGATTTCGCCTTTTGGCCTTGATAACATGAAATAACAACAGTCAAGCTCTAGAATCAATGCTATCAATTAACCCCTTCGCCCCAAAATTATTATTCTTGTACCTAAATTACAATTAGCCATTACTTGAATGAATATTATACTCTCTTATATCTACATATGAAAGCGCTTGGCCCAGTGGGTAGGGTGTTGCATTCACGATAGCTAGATCGTGGGTTCGGTTGTTGGGCCGGGTGGTACGTCGTGTTCTTGAGCAAAACACTTCACTTTACGTTGCTCCAGTCGACTTAGCTGTAAATGGGTAACACTGCGACGGACTAACCTTCACATCAAGGGGCAATGTTGGCCTGCTCGAATTTTGAGAGAGAGAGATACATAATTCGAAACCTAAAACGATGAAAAGCGCATTGTGACCAGCGATATATAACCACATCCGATTATCTGGTCGATCACGTGGTTAGATCTACATATGTGGCCACGAAATACTAAGTGAATTTCTTTTTTCTAATGAGTTAAATGCAACATTCACTTTTAAAAAGATAGCTTCCCTTTATATAAAGTAGGGTATGAATTGTAAGAACATGGCTGCTATTTCGAGCAGGTCTTAAATACTTTAAATACCTAGCTCTTTTCACATTTTCACAGTGAATTGTCAAAGTCGGGTCCTCAACAGGTACAGAGTTCCTCAACTTCTCCACGTTTTTAGCATCGGTGTGTTAGGCGTTAAGTGTGGCAGACAATATGGCGTAAGTTATTGCTATAGTTAAAAGTAAAAAATAGTTTAGTAGTCACTGGTTCATGCTACACTTTGGATTTAGTAGGTACGAGGAATTCTCCTTTTTTGTTAAAGAGATATTTGTCTTCGACACAAATTCTTGTCTTTTGTTGGACATTAGAAAATGATGAGTGATTGAGTGGTAAGTAGCTTGCTTACCAACCACATGGTTCCGGGTTCAGTCCCACTGCGTGGCACCTTGGGCAATTGTCTTCTACTATAGCCTCGGGCCGACCAATGCCTTGTGAGTGGATTTGGTAGACGGAAACTGAAAAAAGCCTGTCGTATGTATGTATGTACGTATCTATGTATGTAAGTATGTAAGTATGTATGTATATGTATGTATGTATGCATGTATGTATGTATGTATGTATGTATGTATGTATGTATGTATGTATGTATGTATGTATGTATGTATGTGCGTGTGTATGTTTGTGTGTTTGTCCCCCAATATCGCTTGACAGCCTATGCTGGTGCGTTTACGTCCCCGTAACTTAGCGGTTCGGCCAAAAAGACCGATAGAGTAAGTACTAGGCTTACAAAGAATAAGTCCTTTTGTCGATTTGCTCGACTAAAAGCGGTGCTCCAGCATGGCCGCAGTCAAATGACTGAAACAGATAAAAGAATAAAAGAATGCAAAGCGTGCTGAAACGTTCTTAGCTTTGAGTAAAAGAAAATAGAGGTGGATCTGTTAAATATGATTTTATTTCACATATTCCCCTTTCAGATTCACACACTTATCGCAGAGGTCCTTCAGTTTTCCTAAGGTCTGTAAAAGAACTCGGAAGGCTGGGCCTCCAGCTAGGCCTTTCGCGACACCCTTAAAGCCAGGAGCTTTTCAGCAACCCCTACGCAAGTTAGCTACATTTCTCGACCTGATGCAGAAGATAATTTTTAAAGCAAAGTGTTTCCTGGTTCAACTACCATCCAAGTAAACCACGTTAGGATTTGAACTCAGAACGAAATGAGTCGGAATAAATATCGCGAGGCATCCTGTCTGGCGTTCTAACCTTCCGGCCACTACACCGCCTTGGATTGGCACAAAGTGGATCTCAGTTGGATTTGAACCCAGATAGCAGAGACAGTAGGAACAAATACCACGAGGCATTCTTATCAATGCGCCGACTAATTTGCCATCCACTGTTTTGTGTCTTAGAAAAAGAGGTGACGGATAGAGTGGCTCTTGAATTCCTGGACGTAAAAATAAAGACGCGGTCAGAACGTCTCTAAGAACAAGCTTGTTCGATTAGGTCTGCTCTGGGACTAAAATATAAGCAATAACTATGACAACAGCAACAATAACCTCAACAACACGAAAACTATCTAGAGGCGGAATGGCAAAGTGGTTGCACTTTGGCACTTCGTATCTAGCTACATTTTAAAAATGTTTTGCTGTATTTGTCCTAACGCTCTACGCAAAGTTTTCAAAAAGATTTCATCGCTTTCGATACAATCAAAGAGATCTTGGGCAACTGAAACCCGAGTGTCTTTTTGGTCAACGAAGTCAAGTTTGCTTTTCTTTTTCCTTCAGCATCATCATCATCATCATCGTCATCACCAACCTCTGGATATTGCGATCTCGAGTTCTCGGACTCACAGAACCATTTACCAGGTTTCCATAGTGTATAAGCGACCGAGATCACAACATCCTCTCTGGGTGAGACGCTAGTCCGTCGTAGGGTTAACACATCTACAGCTGAACGGGCTGGAGCCACGTGAAATGAAACATTTTGTTCAAGGACTCAATGCATCACCAGGTCCGAGAATCGAAACCACGGTCTTGAGATCGTCATTGAAACACGCTAACCACTAGGCCACGCTCCTTTACTTTTTTATCCTTTGGAATTGATAAAATAAAGTACCATTCTAAGGTTGTGTATTGGCAGAATTGTGAGGGAAATGGAGGAGGCTCCTTGGAGAATTTGCTTCTGCTCTTTGACATAATCTTGTGACCGGTTTAACTCTATCAACTGATCCTTGAATACCTTTAGAAGAATTCATTCTTTGGAATTCGGATGATGTCTCCAGTTTAAGGAGAACTTCGTCCCTTTCTTCCTACCAATCTTGGAAACACTAAAAATTATAGAGTTAAGGGTGCTTCCCCGACCTTTTCTGGTTACGTCAATACTTCTACAAAAACCTATCTATCTATCTATCTATCTATCTATCTATCTATCTATCTACTTACCTATCTATCTGTCTGTCTGTCTATCCATCTATCTATTTACGTTTTGACACACAAATAAATTTTTAAAATTACACGATATAGGCGCAGGAGTGGCTATGTGGTAAGTAGCTTGCTTGCCAACCACATGGTTCCGGTTCAGTCCCACTGCGCGGCACCTTGGGCAAGCGTCTTCTACTCTAGCCTCGGGCCGACCAAGGCCTTGTGAGTAGATTGGTAGACAGAAACTGAAAGAAGCCTGTCGTGTATATATATATATATATATATATATTATATATATAATATATATATAATATATATATAATGAGGGAGATAAATTTAATATTAATTTAATTAATATCAATTTAAAACCAGTAGCCTAGCATACAAAAATCTGAAAAATCAGAGAAAATTCTAATACATGTGTATATTCAAAGGGCAAGACCACTAGGTAGTCGGCCGTATACTAGAAATAGATCATCAACGATCAAACTACAAAGAAAAGAATGCTCTCTAGAGGAAAATTCAGCGGACACCAGAACAATTAGGCGGGCAAGACAGATGAAAATTATATAAAAAATCAGAATATATATATATATGTGTATGTATGTATGTATGTATGTTGTATGTATGTATGTATGTATGTATGTATGTATGTATGTATGTATGTATGTATGTGTGTGTGTGTGTGTGTGTGTGTGTGTGTGTTAATAAAAATAAGAAATTAGAGAAAAGAATGTGATTCAGATCTAGTGGATCGAATCCAATCTGAATAGGATAAGAGAAGTACAACACCATTTCCTCTACAAAATACTCTTTAAAAATATGAGCGAGCCTCCACGTTGTGTAGTCAAAGATGTAGGCCACATTAAATTCGGTAGCCCTAGAGCATTGTGCTTTAAAAACACGCGATGGCTACGGTTGGAATGTCTTTGATCATAGATCTGTTTCAATCAGAGCTGACCTGGGGCTAAACAATAACAACACAAGCATTAATAGGTGAATAAATGAATGAATAGACTTCATTGAGACAAATATTTATATTTTCTATAATACAGATGACGACTGTCGCCAATCTGGTATGTGTTCTGAAACAATACTCCACATCGTATCAGAACGTACAATGCGTATGTTATGTACGTATGTATGCATGTATGTATGTATGTATGTGTGTATATGTATGTATGTGTGTATATGTATGTATGTATGTATGTATGTATGTATGTATGTATGTATGTGTGTATGTATGTATGTATGTATGTGTGTGTATGTATGTGTATGTATGTATGTATGTATGCATGTATGTATGTATGTATGTATGTATGTATGTATGTGTATGTATGTATGTATGTGTGTATGCAAGTATGTATGTGTGTATGTATGTGTGTATGTATGTATGTATGTGTGTGTGTATGTATGTATGTATGTGTGTATGTATGCATGTGTATGTATGTATGTGTGTGTGTATGTATGTATGTATGTAAGTATGTATGTGTGTGTATGTATGTATGTATGCATGCGTGTGTATGCATGCATGCATGTATGAATGTATGTATGTATGCATGTGTGTGTATGTATGTATATATGTATGTGTATATGTGTGCGTATGTATGTATGTGTGTGTGTATGTATGTATGTATGTATTTGGCCCCAGTCAAAGTTTACAAGGAGACAAAAACAACGCAGAATGACTTCTTTGTATATACCTGGTCACCTAGTTTCAATTTCTTATAGAAAAACTTTTCTCTATTACACATATGAATTACTGCCTGTCTTAAGAAAATGACAATGCGAAGATACTATGAGAATTCAGCATAGAGACAGACCTCCAGAAAGTACACAATAAGCTTTGACATCGTGTTTGTTTAAGGAAACGACAATAGATTATTACTAATACATTGTTAATAATTGACATAGCAATACCAAATAACTATAGAAGTTTTCCGGGAGCAAGCTGAAAAGCTATAAAGATTTACACTACTAACTCAACTATTGAATTAGTGACATTAAAGCAATCATTCCCTTTATAACAGAGAGGCGGCAAGATGGCGCAATCGTTGGAGCGTCGGTAAAAAAAAAAGGGAAAGAAAAGAGGATGTTTTGCGGCATTGGTTCCGTCAGTTTGCGTTACGTTCTGAGTTCCAATCTTACCGAGGTCAACTTTGTTATTCTTCTCTGAGCAGTCGATAAAATAAAATACCATTCGATTTAATTGACTGATACATTAATTTCACTACTTTCCAAATTGCTCGTCGTGTGCTTAAAATTATACACCAAAGAAGAAATATATATATATATATTGATAGGGAGCTTTGCTTACAGGAGATGTGTGATGTGTTGAAAGTTGCGTAACCTATTACGCAATCGGAAAGACTTCCGCCCTCCCCCCTAATTTCTCCCAAATTTGTTTATTTTTGTAATTTTTTGCCAAAAATCCCCGTTTTCGGAAGCGGAGGTTCCGGAAAATTGCCAAAAATCGGCATTGTGAAATTTTTCTCCCCCTCTCCCACAAACTTCTTCAATTTTAACTTTTTTCCCCAACACCCTAACCCTAACCCTAAAACCCCTTTTTTTCCCTAAAACTCTAACCCTAACCCTAAAACCCTAACCTTAACCCTAAAACCGTAACAGTAAGTACAGAAATATTTTAAAAAATTTTGTCCAAATCATGATGTCCGTATTTTCCGCATATTTAAAAAGAAAATTCTTAAAAAAAGTTTACAAATAGTTTTGGAAATTTCTTTCAGAATCATAATCTCCATATTTTTCCGCGTATATTGAAAGAAAATTCTGAAAAAAGTTTTAAAATGAAGTGAATGGGGATGGGGGTGGAAATTTAGAAATGTCAATTTTTGCCAATTTTTTTGCAGATTCGTATTCCCCCTAACCGAAAAGGAGGGAGTTGTGTCGAAAAAATTCTTTTTAAAGGTGGTTTGGGGCTGGACGGGCAGTCTTGCCACGCAATCTTATGTATGTTATTCATACTGCATACCTTATTGTTCTATGCATATGTCACAATAGATTCTTAACGAAACAATTGTAGCAAAACCAAATAACCCATACGTGTCTTTCTCTATATACAGGGTGTCCCAAAAAAATGTATACACACCTTAAATAATTGTAAATTTTTTATTCTTTGTAAGCCTAGTACTTATTCTATCGTTCTCTTTTGCCGAACCACTATGTGTATACATTTTTTTGGGACACCCTGTATATATAACGAGGGGTGATCAGTAAGTATCCGGAATGTTGCCATAGTAACGAAGATAAAGTACGCAGAGTAAAGTCGCTTGTACTTTGCTGTGCTTGCAAACTAAGTTTTAACGTTGTAGCTCACTTCCACCGTTTACAGCAGTGCTTGGAAGGAAGGTGTGTAGCGTGTGATCGTCGCATTGACCATGACAGAAAAATTTGAGCATAGAATCTGCATCAAATTTTGCCAAAAGCTTGGAGATACTTGCTCAGAGGCGTACGCAAAGTTTTCAAAAAGATTTCATCGTTCTCGACACAATCAAGGAGATCTTGGGCAACTGAAACCCGAGTGTCTTTTTGGTCAGCTGAAAACAGTTTTGGCACAAACTTGGCAAACACACGTCTCATACCCAAATCTTCAGTGATAATAGACTGAACTGAACCGTAACTTATTGCACATTCTCTGATAATATATATATATATATATATATATAGGGAGAGTTTACGAAAAAAACAAAAGACGAAGACAGGTGCTGTACAAAATAAACAGATGTATTAGTATAACGCTCAGGAATAGAAAAAAATCTTTTACGTTTCGAGCCTACGCACTTCTACAGAAAGGGACACAGAAAAACAAGGAGAGAAAAAATGTGTGTATCATGGCGACTATATATATATATATACATATATATATATGCGGAAAAAAATACTAAACCATAGTCTAGTTACGAAAAGATTTGAATAATTTAAGAAATATCATTTTCTTGAACCACTTTCTGGAGAAAGTTAAATTTTTTTTTCTTTTTCTCATTTTTATTAGTATTTTTACCGTTTTATTTTTAATGAAATAAACATTTCCTGCAGCAGAAAAAATATATATACATAACCAAAATCCACTAAACGATTCTATGGTAGAATTGGATCAGGTTTCAAATATGCGGTGTACTTTTCTCCATGACAGCTGGAAGTAACTTTCAAGGAACGAAAATGTAAACCTTTAATTCCACTGTAAATAATTAAGTCGATGGTAAACATGAAAAATCCGAATTTAGTTTTAATCCTAACGTGAAAAGTAGTAGTAGTAGTAGTAGTAGTAGTAGTAGTAGTAGTGGTGGTGGTGGTGGTGGTGGTGGTGGTGGTGGTGTGGTGGTGGTGGTGGTGGTAGTAGTAGTAGTAGTAGTAGTAGTAGTAGTAGTAGTAGTAGTAGTGATCCATTCTATTATTGGCGCAAAGACCCGAAATTTGGGGGGGAGGGGCATAGTTGGTTATATCGATCCCAGTACTAGTACTCAACTGGTACTTATTTTATCGACTCCGATAGGATGAAAGGCGAAGTAGACCTCGGGAGAATTAGAAATAACAATAATAATAATAATAATATAATAATAATAATAATAATAATAATAATAATAATAATAAATGTAAAAATAATAATAATAATAATAATAACAATTCTTTCTACTGTAGGTACAAGGCTTATAATTTGGGAGATTGGAGATAGCCGATTGCATGGACCCCAGTACTCGACTGGTACTTAATTTATCGACACACACGCACACAAAATGTATGTATAATTATAGAGGGTAATTGAAAAGTAACTCCCTATTTTAAAAGACTTATAAATTATTTATTAATTGTAATTTGTACGATACAAATGACTATGAGAGGGAAGCTTTTGGTATGTGGTCTTATTTAAAATTAAAAAACTAACACAAAAACAAAAATATTAAGAAAAAATTACAATCAATAAATGATTTATAAGTATTTTGAAATAGGGAGTTACTTTGCAATCACCCTGTATACTTACATACATACATACATGCATATATGCATGCATGCATACATACATACATACATACATTATGGCTGCCCCCTCGTTATCGAGTATGGCCATTGCACGAAGCTTAACTGATACTGGTGCTGTGATCGAATGTGACTTTTTAGCGCAGCTAAAGATCTACAATGTCTTGTACAGAATTGGCAACTAAGACCTTTACTGGTAAAAGCCGGCTGTAGTTGTAACTGTACATACATGTAGTTGTACATACATGCATACATACATGCATACATGCATGCATACATACATACATACATATATGCATGCATGCATACATACATGCATACATACATACATACATACATAATACATGCATACATGCATACATGCAGGCATACATACATACATGCATACATACATATATGCATGCATACATGCATACATACATGCATACATACATACATATATGCATGCATACATGCATACATACATGCATACATACATACATACATACATACATGCATACATGCATACATGCATGCATACATGCATACATACATGCATACATACATACATATATACATTCATACATACATACATACATACATACATACATACATACATACATACATACATGCATAGATACATACATATCAGTGAAAAAGAGAATACGCTGAACAATTGAGAACTATTGAGAAATCTGTAATTACTCTATACAGATTACAAGTTCAGGTTTATACCTGTAATTTTTGGAGCCTTGGGATGTGTACCAATCTTGAGAAATTAGGCTTCTCAAAACCAGGAAGGAGAAAGCTAATTCGAAGACTACAGATCCAATCCATCACTGGAACTATAAAGATTTGTAAAACTTTCCAGAAGTTTATCATTTGAATATATATGAGCATGTCTTGATTTGCAAGTATGCGCATGAGAATACGTACATAAAACAAAACATACAAATCTGCACATATACATACATACAGACAGACAGACAGACAGACAGACTGACAGACTGACAGACAAACAAAAATACCCTGTTGTTAATGTTGAAATTCCAAAGAAGGAGCCTTGGATCTAGGTTAGAAACCGGTTCTTTCTCTATTGACAAGAAATCTTGAAATAAAACTGAACAATCTACATACATACATACATACATACATACATACATACAGACAGACAGACAGACAGACAGACAGACAGACAGACAGACAGACAGACAGATAGACTGACAGACAAACAAAAATACCCTGTTGTTTATGTTGAAATTCCAAGAAGGAGCCTTGGATCTAGGTTAGAAACCGGTTCTTTCTCTATTGACAAGAAATCTTGGAATAAAACTGAATAATTACATACATAGACACAATATGTAGGCTAGCTGATGCGCTGATGATGTCTTTTGAGACAGAAACGTATGTCCATTGCTCTCCTGCTGTTCCAGACAACCAGTCTTTTCCTTTATGACATTTTAGAAAATCCATGCTTTTTGAAAATATCTCCCCTTCTCATTTGGAGTTTGAGCCAACAGCCACCAAACGCCAAGAGCGTCGCCTAAATATCTTTCACCTGCGCTGCCTCCAGAAAATCCTTGGCATCAAATGGCAGAATCATGTTCCCAACAAAGATGTCCTCAAGCAAGCAGGAATACCAAGCAAGTTTGCACTCTTCACACAAAGACGTATGAGATGGCTTGGACATGTTAGCCGTATGAAAGATGGCAGAATCCCCAAGAACATACTCTACGGAGAGCTTGCTAGGGGCACTAGGTCCGTGGGAAGACCGATCTTACGATACAAGGATGCTTGCAAAAGGACATGAAGGCCTGCAACATCAATATTAGAAACTAGGAAGCAGTTGCCAGTAACCGTGGAGACTGGCGACGTACCGTAAAAGAGGGAACACAAAGGAGTGACAGTGACAGAGAGAGAGAGGAGAAATGGAAAGACAAAAAAGACGTCCAACAAGAAAACTATGACACACAACCAGCCAGGCAAAAGTCTTCGCTACATTTGCGGCACCTGCCAGAGGGTTTTTTTGTCCAGGATAGGACTACACAGCCACGGCAGGAGATGTATTAGGACATGAATGTAAAGCCAGACTAGATTATCTTGTGCGCACTCCATTGTCTCCCGAGGCAAAAAGAACGCCAACAACAACGATATATATATATATATATATATATATATATATAAATTATTAAGGTGACTATTCACAATTTACAACAGGTAGGCACAAGTTTAGTAATCACTGAGGTGACTGAGGTTTCTAGTCAGCACCAGCTTCGCTAGAAATAAGAGTCAAAACAACTCTTAGCCACATGAGACCACTTTCTAGCAACTGACAAAGGAGACAAGCTCCCTACGGCAAGCGAGATGGAGTCATGTCATCAATGATTTCAGATTTGATTAATCTTCATCAGTGACCCATACATACATACATATATATATATATATATATATATATATATATATATATATATATAATATATATTATTATATATATATAATATATATATAATATATATATAACAAAAATGGGACAAGAACGCAAACAGCCAGACAGTTAGGTGAAACAAAAAAAGGGACAACAAAATATCCAGATAGACGATACAAGAGTTCCAGATTATCTTTGCAATTTCGGCTGGTTATACTCGAGATTGCTCCAATCTGGCCAGCCCCATGGAAAAACTAAACTACGAGCATTAGATTCCTTGGAAGAAAGCAGCGAATCTATACGAAAATACATTCGCTGCTTTCTTCCAAGAAATCTTATGCTTGTAGCTTATTTTTTTCCTTGAGGCTGGACAGATTGGAGTAATCTCAAGTATAACCAGCCGAAATTGCAAAGATAATGTGGAACTCGACTAAGGATAGAAAACTCCGAATGATCCGTCCTTGTTTACCTTGTATCGTCTGTCTGGATGTTTTGCGTTATTTTTTTTATATATAAAACAAGCGGCTTACGTGCACTTTTGTCTCTTATATATATATATATATATATATATATATATATGAATATATATATAATATATCTTATATATATATATATATATATATATATATTATATATATATATTATATATATATGAGAGAGAGAGAGAGAGCAATAAGAAAATGGAGGAGATCAATAGGTGGTTCATTAACTTTTAGACATTATATTATGTTAACTTATTTATTTATTTACTAAACTGATAACTACAAGAATATACATACATATAACATATTATTCTTTACATATAAGATATAAGATATAAAATATAGTAATATATAAGGATGCTAGTAATTATTATAAAAAGTGTGAATATAATTTGGGAAAATAACTTACAGCTGTTTCAGCCAGTAGATAAAAATACCTCATTCTACCTTTATTACTCAAGTGGATTGAAGTAATAGGTAGATGAAAATGACGTACTTGTATATATATCTCTCTAAGTATATATATATATAATAACAAACGGTAAAATTAATTAATTAAGAAGTAATCAATAATTTCACCAAGTAGAATTCGGCATGAAAAAGGACCATTACACAGTAAACTTAAGTAATACTTTATAATTAGGGTTCAGCAAAGATTTGCTTTACCACATACCGAAGTTTAGAAATAGCAGAAGAAATAGCTAAGGTTTTTTGGCTGCTATTTCTAAACTTCGGTATGTGGTAAGCAAATCTTTGCTGAACCCAAATTATAAAGTATATATATATATATATATATATATATATATAATATATATATATATATATATAAATTATATACAGAAGAAGAGAGAGAGAGAGAGAGAGAGAGGAGAGAGTTAAGAGAGAAACAGACAGATAGACAGCAACATAGCCCATCTCCACGTGTTTGTATTTCAACTTTTGAAATCAGAGAAAGCTGTGAAACCGGTTAAGTATTTAAAAATTTAAAAATAAAATCTAGACGATTCGTAGTGCATTTTCAACTTCTATGTGTATGTGCGTGCGCGTGTGTGTATATATACACATATATACACACTGAGGAAGGATAGAGAGGGGTACTATATATTCTCACATATATAAAAAAAAAGTTGAAAAAGAAAACTTAAATTAGATTAGAAGAGAAAACCTCCCGCTAGGAGTGTTTTAAAATCTAAAAACAGCCTAAAGGAAACAGAAATAGTTAATACTTTAAAAATATTTTAATCGCAATTAATTTTAGAAATATAGGCTTAGAAACAAATTGGGATTCTAGGCTAAGAATCCCACAGCGCTGTAACTTGACTTTTACTTGTAACCTCTGTTTCACTGTATTCTTGATTGCTTCTGTGCCTGTCCCGTTAACATGAATATGCACGGCTGATGAACCTAACAAAATCGAAACATGACCCTTGCTTAATCAGATGATTTCAAAGGCAAGATCTACTCATAACCGTAATAAGCGAACAGACGGAGTTGTTCGAGTATCGGACAAAACACTTTGCAACATCTGTTCCGATTCTCTGCGCTCTGAGTTCTAATCACAGAGGTCGTCTTTATCTTTCGTCGTTTCGGGGTCGATAAAAAAAGGTGTATCAGTTCAAGACGAAGGATTGATGGAACTATAAAAGCATAGAAGTAAATGCCCTTCGGTATGTTGGCCATGGAGGCTTCCTATTGACTAAAATCACATAGCCTTAAAGCCTTGTAATTTCTTTATTGTCAATAACTTGAAACATTAACGTTATCTTCATTATCACCAAGCAAAACTAAGTCAGTGGAGAAATTTTGAAATAATTCAAGTATACACACACACACCACACACACATACATACAAAGTATTGGGGGTTTAGTTCACGGGCGATCTAAACGATTAGGTACGCTAGGTAAGTGTTGTAATGGATTACTAAGGCTCCAAGGTTATAGCCGAGACTGTAGTTATGGAGCCATTACAGATTTCCGATGCAGTGGATATATAATTGTTAAAGAGGACAACAAACATTAAGGCAAGGTAAACATCTCAAGTCGCATACAATATTATCATTGGAAAAAATTCAAAGTCTTACAGCTGTTTCTGGGATATCCCCGAGTATGGGATATTCCATCAGCAGAGACAAAGAGGGAAAAATATGGAAAATGAGAATGGTATGTATTCATGAGATGACGACATAGAGAAAAGGAGTTAAAGAGTAAGGAGGTGGAAAGAAAGAAGAAAAAAAGAAGCATAAAAGTTCATAGTTCAACTTTCCCATGTTGTAGAAATAAGAGCATAAGTCCTTAGGTGTTATCCTGCATAGATCCATGTGGATTAAAATCCTGATATAGTAGACATCCAGAGAAAAAAAGATGCGAACATATCTGTTTCTTTATTGCCCACAAGGGGCTAAACATAGAGGGGACAAACAAGGACAGACAAACGGATTAAGTCGATTACATCGACCCCAGTGCGTAACTGGTACTTAATTTATCGACCCCGAAAGGATGAAAGGCAAAGTCGACCTCGGCGGAATTTGAACTCAGAACGTAGCGGCAGACGAAATACGGCTACGCATTTCGCCCGGCGTGCTAACGGTTCTGCCAGCTCGCCGCCTTAACGCTCAATAGCAGAATGGTATCGGAGGTGTCTATTATGTGGTACAAGGAAAGAAGAAAATAAATAGAAACAGAGGTAGATAGAGTGAGGGGAGAGATTTAAGCATTGGCTTTAGGATGAAGTAAGGTGTCTAAGAATTGTGTACGGGATCGCCGAGAGGATGAGAGAGAGGATGAGGAGGTAGAGGAAGATAGGGTAAAAACAAAACATGATTCAAAGGCAAGATCTACTCATAACCGTAATCGGCGAACAGACGGAGTTGTTTCGAGCATCGGACAAAACACTTTGCAACATCTGTTCCGATTCTCTGCGCTCTGAGTTCTAATCAGACCGAGGTCGTCTTTATCTTTCGTCGTTTCGGGGTCGATAAAAAAAAAAAGTGTATCAGTTCAAGACGAAGGATTGATGGAACTATAAAAGCATAGAAGCAAATGAAAGGAATTTAAAGAGAGTAGTAGGTGTCTGTGGTTGTCTTAAGGGTCTGTAGATGTAAAAGAGGAAATCTAGTAGTAAATGCTTGTGTCCGTTCTGGCTAAGGTCAGTAGCAATAGGGGTTATGGGTATGCAGGAAGCCGAAAATGGAGGAGCTAGTTGAATGTTAAATTATTTATGAGTGAGAGTTAGAGTAAGAAAATAGGGGATTTATATTAGTAGCCACAGCTGCAGGAGTGGCTGTGTGGTAAGTAGCTTGCTTACCAACCACATGGTTCCGGGTTCAGTCGCACAGCTTGGCACCTTGGGCAAGTTTCTTCTACTATAGCCTCAGGCCGACCAAAACCTTGTGAGTGGATTTGGTAGACGGAAAGTGAAAGAAACCCGTCGTGTGTATATATTATATTATATATATATATATATATATATATATATATATATATCTATAATATATATATATATATATACAAATTGAGATAGGGGTTGTAAATGCAACCCTCCATGGGATAACATATATCCTATATACTGCTAGTGAAGTACCCAACAAAGTTAATACATAAATGTTAAGGATTGCGATGCAATCAATTCAATCATTTTATATATATATATATTATATATATATATAATGCATGTATGTATGTATGTATGTATGTATGTATGTATGTATGTATGTATGTATGTATGTATGTATATGCTTGTGTGTCTGTGTTTGTTCTCCCAACATCGCTTGACAACCGATGCTGGTGTGTTTACGTCCGCGTGACTTAGGGGTTCGGCAAGAGAGACCGATAGAATAAGTACTAGGCTAACGAAGAATAAGTCCTGGGGTCGATTTTCTCGACTAAAGGCGGTGCTCCAGCATGGCCGCAGTCAAATGACAGAAACAAGTAAAAGAAAAATATATATATATATATATATTACGGAGATGTCCTTGCATAGCAAGTGACCTGATCTGAGATCGTGTGCTGAAACAAAAACAGTTGCATAGTTGCAGCGTGGAAAGTGTTTATAATCCATTTAAAACACACACAACAACCGTTAGATTCACTTCAACATTTAGATTTAATTTACCAAAATATTTTCGTCACTTTGAGACCGTGACCTGTTCATCGATAAAATTCCCTCTATATATATCTATATATTATTGTATTTGGAGTGAGTCATTCTGTTTTGATGCATTTTTAATTAACACACTCAACGGTTCAATTTCCAATCTATTTACTTATTTATTTTTTCTAAAATTTTCGTTACTTCTTGCAAAAATTAAATGAGTGGAAACCGAACCGGTGAGTGTGTTAATAAGGCTTTAAAACAGAATGACTCACCCGAGACAATAATATATGCTTGAACCCACGAATTCACTTGAATCTTGCAAACCAAATACAAAAACCGAATATATATATATGCTGAGGCCCCCTTCGGTCATGACTGACCATGGGATTGCACCTAGAAAGTTACCCTCCCAGGCACAAGTCCGGGCAAGGTTGTTTATGGAAGACCAGCAGTACCGTCCTCCTCTCTCCATGCCACCAGTGTTTATCCAAAGGAGGGCAAAGGCCGATACAGCTTGGCACCTGTGACGCCGCAACTCATTTCTACAGCTGAGTGAACTGGAGCAACGTGAAATAAAGTGTCTTGCTCAAGAACACAACACGCAGCCCAGTCCGGGATTCGAACTCACAACCTCACGATCGTAAGCTCGACGCTCTAACCACTGAGCCATGTGCCTTCACATACATGGCTGTGTGGTAAGTAGTTTGCTTACCAACCACATGGTTCCGGGTTCAGTCCCACTGCGTGGCACCTTGGGCAAGTGTCTTCTACTATAGCCACGGGCTGACCAAAGCCTTGTGAGTGGATTTGGTAGACGGAAACTGAAAGAAGCCCGTCGTATATATGTATATATGTGTGTGTGTGTATGTTTGCGTGTCTGTGTTTGTCCCTCCAACATCGCTTGACAACCGATGTTGGTGTGTTTACGTCCCCGTAACTTAGCAGTTCGGCAAAAGAGGCCGATAGAATAAGTACTAGGCTTACAAAGAATAAGTCCAGGGGGTCGATTTGCTCGACTAAAAGGCGGTGCTCCAGCATGACCAGAGTCAAATGATTGAAACAAGTAAAAGAGTAGAGAGAGCATACATATATATATACACACATACATATATATATATATATATATATATATATTATATATATATATATATATATGCATTAAAGCATGCGTTTATTTAACATTATTCGCAACTATCTGTTGTATATACACGAGCATAAATGCGTATGTATATAAATACCGTACGGAGTGTACAAACGAGTTTGTAAATATACGTGTGCAGAACTATATGTATGTTAAAGAGAGCGTGTATTCAAACGATCGTGTTTGCTTCTAAACGAGATTGTAAATAGCTGAGCATGTGTGCGCGTGCGAGCGTGCGTACGTGTGTCTGTGTGTGCGTGCGTACGTACGTATGTCTGTGTGTGCGTGCGTACGTACGTGTGTCTGTGTGCGCACGTGTATCTATGTTCAAACAAGGACGTGTGCGTATTTATGTTAAACTGTGCGTGTGTGTCCGTGTCCAAACATGCTTGTAAATATGTGCGTAGGTTCACGAGAGTATCTGTTATTCTGTGTGTGTGTGTGTGTGCGTGGTGTGTGTGTGTGTGGTGTGTGTTGTGTGTGTGTGTTGTGTGTGTTGTGTGTGTGTTGTGTGTGTGTGTGTGTGTGTGTGTGTGTCCGTGTCCAAACACGCTTGTAAATATGTGCGTATTTTCACGAGAGTACCTGTGTTATTCTGTGTGTGTGTGTGGTGTGTGGTGTGTGTGTGCGAGTGATGTGTGTGTGTGTGTGTGCGTGTGTGTGTGTGTGAATGTGTGTGTGTGTCAAAGTGAGCTTGAAAATATGTGTGCGTGTATGCTCGCGAGAGCACGTATGCGTATCTGCGAGCAGGTATGTGTATCTATGCTAAAGTGTATGTGTGTGTATATATATATATATATATATATATCCTGAGTGTGTGTACATTTAAACAAGCTTGACAGTAAACGTATGTGTTCAAACAGGCTTGTAAATGCGTGTGCCCCGTATTCAAACGAGCTCGTAAATGTGTGTGTGTCTGTGTGCCAGTGCCCGCAAAAGCATGTATGCGTATATCTGTGTTGATGTGTGAATGTGTGTATTCAAACGAGCTTCTAAATAGATGCGTGTGTGTGTTCACGGGAGCACGTATGCGTATCTGTTAAGCGTGTGTGTGTGTGTGTTCAAAGGCGCTTGTAAATAGATGTGTGTGTGTGTGTATGTTCAAACGATATTGTGAGTATGTGCATGTGTGTGTGAAATAGCTGTATGTCACTTGTTTTTCGTTTTGCGGCCTCGTTCGGAACGAGTTTTTCAGTGGAGCCACTACGAAATTTGATCCCGATATTTGTGCAACAATCACTGAAAGACAGAGTGAGCCGCGCCAAAATGTCTAGACTAGCACGTGACCCGGCCGCCTCAACCAATCAGAGTCCGAGTACTGTTGCGTATCAGGTCACACGGGCGATGCTATTGTTACAGAACGAAGAGGGAGGGACAGGTCGGGTTTGTTTAGCTTTTGAGTCTTCTTTTTGTTCTAGTCCTCTCCTCTTTCTATCCTATTCTCTCGTCTTTTTTCTTCTCTTCTCTCAATCTTTTCTTTCATTTTTTTTTTTTATCTTCTGTCTTCCACATTTCCGTCTTCTTTCGTCTTCTTCTCGTCTTTTGTTCCTCGTCGTCATTTAGTCGTTCCTATCACTGAAGCTCTTCATTTTCTTTTCTTTTCTTTGTCGCCTTTTTCTGTCTTCTTTCTAATTCTGTCCCCACCCACCATTTTTTTTTCCTTAATCTCGTTTTGTTTTTCTCTCTTCTCTTTCATATTTTCCTTCTTTCTTCCTACTACGTATTTTTTCATTTCTCCAACCTTTCTGTTTTCCATCGCTTTCTATGACTGTTGCCTACTATCTCTATGACTGTCGTCCGTTGTAAGTCTATGACATTTCTCTATAATGGTCGTCTAATATTTCTCTCTGAGGGTCGTTTGATATTTTCTCTATGAATGTCGTCTGATATTTTCTCTATGAATGTCGTCTGATATTTTCTCTATGAATGTCGTCTGATATTTTCTCTATGAATGTCGTCTGATATTTTTCTGACTTTCATCTGATATTTCTCTATGACCATCATTTAATATTTCTCTATGACCGTCGCCTACTATTTCTCTATGACTGTCATCCGATATTTCTCTTTGACTAATTAGTGTCTTATGACTGTCGTCTAATACAAGGAATATTTACTCTTTTACTTGTTTCAGTCATTTGACTGCGGCCATGCTGGAGCACCGGCTTTAATCGATCAACTCGACCCCGGGACTTATTCTTTTGTAAGCCCAGTACTTATTCTATCGGTCTCTCTTTTGCCGAACCGCTAGGTAACGGGGACATAAACACACCAGCATCGGTTGTCAAGCAATGCTAGGGGGACAAACACACACAAGCATAGATTTATATATACATATATACGACGGGCTTCTTTCAGTTTCCGTCTACCAAATCCACTCACAAGGCTTTGGTCGGCCCGAGGCTGTAGTAGAAGACACATGCCCAAGGTGCCACGCAGTGGGACTGAATCCGGAACCATGTGTTTGGTAAACAAGCTACTTACCACACAGCCACTCCTGCGCCTATTGTCTGCTATGCTCCATGAGTGTCGTCTGATATTTCTTCCTCTGACATGTCTATTATTTGTCTTAAGACTGTCGTTTGTTATGTGTCCCGTATGACACTCTACGACACTCCTTCACTATGTTCGTAGTATGACTGCTGCTGATTCTGTGTATGGCTGTCGTCTGCTATTTCTTAAATGGAGAAACAAGAGTCCCAGGAAAAGAATGAAAACACATTTGCCTCACTACTACTACTACTACACTACTACTACTACTACCACCACCATCACCACCACCACTACTACTGCTGCTGCTGCTACTACTACTACTACTACTACTACTATTACTACTACTACTACTACTACTACTACTGCTACTACTGCTACTACTACTAATACTACTGCTGCTGCTACAACTACTACTACTACTACTACTACTACTACTACTACTACTACTGTTGCTGCTACTGCTGCTGCAGCATGCGCACGTACTAACACATGAATGCACATTCACACACGCATACGTATACACACACACACACACACAGACATTCGCACACGTTAATGCACACACGCAGAGCCGTATACATATATACATTGACGCACTAATACACACACACACACACCACACACACACACACAGAGGCATTACAAAGCTTTCGACGAACATTAGAATATGAACGCACATCTTTGCGTACGTGCTTGTACGTACAAGTATGTGTATATGACTGCGTGAATGTGTGTGTGTGTGTATGTATGCGTGTGTGCGTGTTTGTGTGTGTATGTGTGTGTGTGTTTTGCAAATATGAATATCTCTGGGTATCAGTGACTGTGTCCATGAATGTAAGTGTATAAATGTATTTGTGTGTGTATATGTGAATGGGTATCTATGCATGTGTATATGTTTCTAAGCGTTTAATATGTGGGACCCCTTCCTTCACTTGTTTTTCATCCGTGCAATGAAGAGAGAGAGAGAGAGAGAGAAAAAAAAAAGGGGTCACTCAGTAATTTTGTTATCCGGATTCTTCTGGCGGGAGTGGAAGGTAGAGAGGAGGAGGAGGGAGAGAAAAAAATGATTGCTGTTGATAGAGAATAAAGTATAAACCAGGTATAATACAAAGAGAGGAGAGAGGGAAAGAGAAAAAAGGGAGGGAAAGACACGGGGGATAAAGAGAATGGGAGCCACAGAGGAAGTGGGAATGAGAGAAGAATAGCAGTGAAAAATGTGTGTGTGTGTATGTGTGTGTGTGGTCGAGTGAGAGAGAAAGAGGAAAGTATTCGGGGAAAGAACAGATATAGAGAGCAGGATGATAGCGGATGATGAAGATAGATACATAGAGGGTGTTTTATTGCTTTTCTTGTTTCAGTCATTTTGACTGTGGCCATGCTAGAGCACCACCTTAAAAAATTTTTTTTTAACTAAGTAGCTTGCTAACCAACCACATGGTTCCGGATTCAGTCCCGCTGCGTGGCATCTTGGGCAAGTATCTTCTGCTATAGCCCCGGGTCGACCAATGCCTTGTGAGTGGATTTGGTAGACGGAAACTGAAAGAAGCCTGTCGTATATATGTATATATATATGTGTGTGTGTATGTGTTTGCGTGTCTCTCTGTTTGTTCCCCTAGCATTGCTTGACAACCGATGCTGGTGTGTTTACGTCCCCGTAACTTAGCGGTTCGGCATAAGAGACCGATAGAATAAGTACTGGACTTACAAAGAATAAGTCCCGGGGTCGATTTGCTCGACTAAAGGTGGTGCTCCAGCATGGCCGCAGTCAAATGACTGAAACAAGTAAAAGAGTAAAAGAGTAAAAGAGTAAGATCTCTTGTAATTTCTGGAAGAGATTTGAAACCACCACGTGTTGTTGAATTACTGCTTCTCAACACCCGTTATCGGACTTTTGTGGGGGGAAGGCGTACTGTAAAGTTACACACCGCCAACTAAACAAGCTAACACCGGTTGGCAAACAATGAGGAGCTTGGAAAAAAACAACAAAAAACTGCCTTCACAGCCAGCATTTGGATCTTTTCGGTTTGAACGGCAGTTTTTTCTAGCGGTGTCATATGAAATTGTCACCCATAATTATGACCCTAGTATCGATCTATTGCATTTCAATCTGTTTTAGGGTTAGGGTTAGGGGTGAGGGGAAGGGTATATTTTTTTCTTCACAAATGTGAATAAACCCAATCTGTTTCTTAAACGAGGGACATATTCATACGGCACAATAGAATGTGTTTATAAAACATCTTTTTCTCTTGGTTTTATTGAGAAAATTCTATAGTTTGTAAGATATTTGTTGTTTTTTTTCTTCAATTTCTGCTATTTCAATCGATCAATGACGTGTATTGAGGTTACAAACATTCTGTGCCGTATGAATATGTCCCTCGTTTAAGAAACAGATTGGGTTTATTTACATTTGTGAAAAAAAAAAGATACCCTTCCCCCCACCCCTAACCCTAACCCTAACCCTAAAACAGATTGAAATGCAATAGATCGATACTAGGGTCATAATTATGGGTGACAATTTCATATGACACCGCTAGAAAAAAACTGCCGTTCAAACCGAAAAGATCCAGTATTTGTTCTAAAACAACAAGGAGAAACTCGTACGTCTGCAGACGAAAGTAACAGAGGCGACTCTCCCCCGCTTTGTCTTTGGAAATCTCTCGTGGAAGCGTCATCCAACCAAAATGCAAATATATGGGAAACTACCACCTGTGTCATTTCTTGTGAAAGGTAGGAGAGTCCAGTTTGCTGGACATTGTTGTAGAGCTGAAAACAAGGCAATTTCTACTCTTCTCCTCTGGAAGCCATCTACTCGCAATACCAGAGGGCGCACACTCTCCTACCCTGATGTAATCTCCAGGGATACAGGCATCCAGCAACAGGACCTCCGTAATGCCATGATGGACCGTGAAGTCTGGCGTAGCATGGTAAATTCCATTGTCTCGACCACGGTCGAACAATGATGATGATGATTATCTTTACGGTGAGTTAGTATCTCCTACGGAAAGACGATAAAATATTCGAAATAGAAATTAATGATCTACAGCATATCATGATGAACTCTGCCTGATACAACGTATATTAGATAAAATTTTTGAGCTTCGATGACTGTTCGTTTGTCTTCTTCCTGTAACCGATTGAAGTGTTAATGCATAGTGGACCGAGCCACGAACAAGCAGAGTTAACTGCAGCATTGGCGGAAAAATACTCCAGCAGCTTTTACGTTTTTTTTTTTTTATGCAATCAACAACTACAAGATTGAGTTGATAGGCGTGGTTGTAGATATAAACTGCAAATTGAGTATTGACACGCAATTTCGCTTGAACAACAGCAAGCTTTCCCGTTCATGACCAAGATATTGGTATCATTCGAGGGGTGAGAAGGGTGCGGACCGCACCGGATGACACGATCAAAGGAAGTGAGCTCAAAATAATATCTCTAAACAATTTTAGGGCCTAATTTGCGCATCTTATGTAACAAAGTTTAACATTCTAATCGACATAATTTTGATGTAATTTTAAAATGTTTTTATTTCAAATTCTCTTACTTTCAAAATATGAGTAGATTCAGACTGTGGGATCTTTTCGGTTTGACCGGCAGTTTTTAACATTTTAAAACTTCGTATACTGGTAGAATGTGTTTAGAAAACATCTTTTTCTATAGTTTGTAAGATATTTGTTGTTGTTTTTTTTCCAATTTCTGCAATTTCAACCAATCACTAACGTCTATTGAGGTGAAAACATTCTGTGCCGTATGAATATGTCCCTCGTTTAAGGAACAGATTGGGTTTATTTACATCTGTGAAGATACCCTTCCCCCCACCCCTAACCCTAAAAGGGATTGAAATGCAATAGATCGATTCTAGGGTCATAATTATGGGTGACAATTTCATATGGCACCGCTAGAAAAAACTGCCGTTCAAACCGAAAAGATCCCAGACTGTGTGTATGATATTGTAAATTAAAAGTGTAATTTTATCAGTTGATATTGTTACAATCATTGTGATTACGCCCAGTTTTATTTGAGAATTACGATTTACATGTAAGGTTAGTATAGAAAAAAATTGTCTTTATTGAGGATTCATTACAGTCTGGTTTGGGAAGAGGCCGATGGCTTAGGTGGGTAACACAACGAGTTAAGGCAATAAGCGATAAAGATGCTAACGACGTCACTGGATCAAGACACCACCACAGATAGAATTGGGTGACACGTAAGTGGACATGAACACCGACATCGATTATATGCACAATATGTACTGGTGTAGAAGTAATTCAGCATCAAATTTAGAAGCTGTTCGATGTTCAATAAATTCTCCGTTGCCGGCATTAGGCATTATCAGTAAAGTAGCACAGAACAAATGCGAACAAGGAATCATTACTTCGACATTTTTTTTTTTTATCAATTTTGTCTTTCATTACTGGATGCCAAGATAGAAAGAAACTCGGGATCTTTTCGGTTTGAACGGCAGTTTTTAACATAATTTCTAGGTAACTAAAAAATTTTGAACTTCGTATACTGATAGAACGTGTTTATAAAACATTTTTTTCTCTTGGCTTTATTGAGAAAATTCTATAGTTTGTAAGATATTTGTTGTTGTTTTTCTTCAATTTCTGCAATTTCAACCAATCAGTGACGTCCATTGAGGTAAACAACATTCTGTGCCGTATGAATATGTCCCTCGTTTAAGAAACAGATTGGGTTTATTTACATTTGTGAAGAAAAAAAGATACCCTTCCCTCACCCCTAACCCTAACCCTAACCCTAGCCCTAACTAACCCTAACCCTAAAATAGATTGAAATGCAATAGATCGATACTAGGGTCATAATTATGGGTGACAATTTCATATGACACCGCTAGAAAAAACTGCCGTTCAAACCGAAAAGATCCGAAACTCGTCCTGAGTAACATGATGCAATTATTTTGTGTATTTTGGGGCCCACCCATTATCCACTTCCATAGAGTCCGTGGGTTGATATCAGACTTGTTATTTCTGTCACATCGTCTTGTCCTTGTCCGCCATGATTATGTCCTCGTTGGGGCATTTATTGTAAAGCCTTAAATCAGTGGTTCCCAAACATTTTCAAGCTGTTGCCCCCTTGACCCCTCAGACCACTTTCCTAGCACCCCCACCCCAACTAACCATCACAAACATAGACCCCTTTCTGAAGCAAATTCAAAGCAACCGTATTTCACAAATAAAACTTCACCCAATGAACCCACTATTTTGTTGTTTTTACATGAATCGCTTCTTTTGGCTACCCCCATTAACGCGACACTTTTCTTGGAACTTTCCACCACCCTAGAGGTGCAATTCCGCCCACTTTGGGAACCACTGTCTCAAATCAATAAAACAAAGGTAAAACCGAATAGGGAACACATGTTTTCACGAATTTGTTTTGCATGAGTTTCGTTAGTCATAAATAATACAGAGATTTTCCTATTTCCAAGTCGTACTTTTTGCCTTTCTTATGTAGTCTTTACATACGGAAACAGTGGATCTTTTCGGTTTGAACGGCAGTTTTTTCTAGCGGTGTCATATGAAATTGTCACCCATAATTATGACCCTAGTATCGATCTATTGCATTTCAATCTATTTTAGGGTTAGGGTTAGTTAGGGTTAGGGGTGGGGGGAACACATTCTATCAGTATATGAAGTTTAAAATTTTTTAGTTACCTAGAAATTATGTTAAAAACCGCCGTTCAAACCGAAAAGATCCGAACATTCAACATCTTCAGTTGCTGCAACAAGTCTCTAATAAACGGTTTTACATCTACTATATCCATTAAATCTGCAAAAAAACGGAATTAGCAGGTTGTTTATAAATAAATGTCTTTGTTTAAAAATGACAAAAAGGTCTGCTCACACAGTAGCCTGACACATTAAGAAGCAGCGCTATATCACCACTAAAAATAAACAAGCATTATTATCACATTACATTGTTAAATAAACAAATATTATTTTTACAATGAGCGAATGCTTTTTTTGCACCGTCTCAAAAACGCTTAAGTTTAATTCAGCTTGAAAAAAGCAGCTATATTTTGTTTATTGTGAATGTGGCTGACGGAGGAGCGATAACAAGAAGTATAGAGTCGGGCTTTGGGTGACCTGTTGTATATTTAAGCTTAATAACCAAACGGGCAAGACTATGTACAACATAAAAAAAGATACCAAAAGAAAAATGCAAATAAAAAAGAAAAGAAAAAAGAAGGGATCTTTTCGGTTTGAACGGCAGTTTTTTCTAGCGGTGTCATATGAAATTGTCACCCATAATTATGACCCTAGTATCGATCTATTGTATTTCAATCTGTTTTAGGGTTAGGGTTAGTTAGGGTTAGGGTTAGGGTTAGTTAGGGTTAGGGTTAGGGTTAGGGGTGGGGGAAGGGTATCTCTTTTCATCACAAATGTAAATAAACCCAATCTGTTTCTTAAACGAGGAACATATTCATACGGCACAGAAGGTTTTTTTTTACCTCGATGGACGTCATTGATTGGTTGAAATTGCAGAAATTGAAGAAAAACAACAACAAATATCTTACAAACCATAGAATTTTCTCAATAAAGCCAAGAGAAAAATATGTTTTATAAACACATTCTACCAGTATACGAAGTTTAAAAGTGTTTAGTTACCTAGAAATTATGTTAAAAACTGCCGTTCAAACCGAAAAGATCCAAAAGAAGAAAAAGCAAGCAAAAACAAAATAAAATAAAGAACTGTGTGGGTAAGAAACCACAGGCACAGGCATAGATGTGAGGTTAAGAAACTCGTTTTGCATCCACTATGCGGCACCTTAAGCAAGTGTCTTTTGTTACAGCTAGGTGTGATTTGAGAGAAATTTAGTTGTTTTTTCTAGCGGGTCCAGCGACGAGTTTCTTTCTTTATTCGCTCGTGTAGTGTAGTGTCGTGCAGTTAGCCCCATGTTAGCTCCAGTGATTATGGTTGCGGGGTGGAGGCAGTAAGAGTAATGGTTGTGGTGGTGGTGGTAGTGGTGGTGGTGGTGGTGGTGATGGTGGTGGTGGTGATATTGGTGCTCGTGATAGTGATTGTGGTGTTGTTAGTGTTGTCCGTGGTGGTGGTGGAGCTCGTGATGGTGGTGGTGATGTTGTTAGTGTTGTCCGTGGTGGTGGTGGAGCTCGTGATGGTGGTTGTGGTGGTGGTGCTGATGGTTGTGGTGGTGGTGGTGGTGGTGTTGGTATTGTTCGTGATGGTGTTGGTTGTTGTCCATGATAGTGGTGGTGGTGGTGGTGGTTGTGTATCTCGTTACACACGATTAACCACTTCACGTTCGAGTGAGCAGTATGGCTTCCACCTAAACCCCCCAGACAGAGACAATAACAGTGCTGGATCAATAGCTCTGTAGGCCGCACTGGATCGCCTCAGCCGTCTTTCCTGCCTTATTATCAGGACAATTGCTCCACCATGAACGTGGACTGATATGACATTACGCAACAACAACAACAACAACAACAACAACAGTAACCAGCGTTACGGCCACGACCACCACCACCACCACCAACAACAACAACAACACTACCATCCGACTAACAGAATTAACAACGCGGTAGGTAGCTTGCTTACCAACTACATGATTCCGGGTTCAGTCCCACTGTGTGACACCTTGGGCAAGTGTCTTCTGCTATAGCCTCGGGACGACCAAAGCCTTGGTTGCATATTTGTGTGAATAAAATCGGTTTTCCTTGGAATAGAAAAAAAGTCTATGTTTATTCCTTCTTTTGCTGGTGTCTCAAATTTAGGTTAAATCCGTGTTTCTCAAAGGGGAAGCCTATGGACGGTCGGACAAGTTGTTTTGAGAAAATTTGGTTCAAATGTTTGACAACTCAGCACCGTCCATTGGAGGGGGGGCGTTTTGCTCGTAGGATATATATATATATATATATATCACGTGATCACGTGACCGACCAGACGATCAGATGTTGCTACACATCGCTGGTCACAATGTGTTCGCATCGTTTTAGCCTTCGAATGACGTCACCCCGCTGGCTAAGCGAGCAGGCCAACAGACGAAAGAGTGAGAGAAAGAGTGGTGAAAGAGTACAGCAGGGATCACCACCTCCTGTCGGAGCGTCGTGGAGCTTTTGTAGGTGTTTTCGGTCAATAAACACACACAACGCCCGGTCTTGGAATCGAAACCGCGATCCTACGACCGCGAGTCCGCTGCCCTAACCACTGGGCCATTGCGCCTCCACACACACACACACACACACATATATATATATTATAATATATATATATATATATATATAATATATATATATTAATATATATATATATATATATAATATATATATATATAATTATATTATAGATATATATATATATATATATATATTATATATATATAATATATACTAAGCAATAGGGTTTAGCAACGAGTTGCCTTACCACATACCGAATTAGAATAGCAGTCAAAGGTTTATGCTATTTATATATATCTATATATATATATATATATATATATATATATATATATATATATATATATATATATATTATGCAAATTTACGAACAAAAGACGAAGACAAATGAAGGAACAACAAATAGGTGTACGTATTAGTTCAACATTCGGGAAGAATGGGAAAAGCTTTGACGTTTCGAGCTTACGCTCTTCGACAGAAAGGATGGAGAGGAAAAAAATGGAGAGAACGAAAAAATCAGAGAAGTGAAATCAAAATCAAATTCGATGACTGGCATCCGTACTACCGGGATGCAAAGAGCACCATACGAGTGTGATCGTTGACAGAGCGGGTAACTGGCTTCCGTGCCAGTGGCATATAAAAGACACCATTCGAGTGTGATCGTTGCCAGCGTCGCCTTACTGGCTTTTGTACCCATGCTAGTAGGGTGCCAAGAGCACCATCCGAGCGTGATCGTTGCCAGAGCGGCTAACTGGCTTCCGTGCCGGTGGCACGTAAAAGGCACCATTCGAGCGAGGTCGTTGCCAGTACCGCCTGACTGGCCACGTGCTGGTGGCACGTAAAAAGCACCCGCTACACTCTCGGAGTGGTTGGCGTTAGGAAGGGCATCCTGCAGTAGAAACTCTGCCAGATCAAGATTGGAACCTGGTGCAGCCATATGGTTCGCCAGCCCTCAGTCAAAATCATCCAACCCATGCTAGCATGGAAAGCGACGTTAAACAATGATGATGATGATGATATATATATATATTATATATATATTATATATATATATATATATATATATAATATATATATATATTGTTGGTTTTCTTGTCCTGTCTTTTACTGTTTTTATCTTTATTTGTACTGTTTTTTTCTTCATTTTGTATTGTTTTTACGTCCTGTTCTTGTCACTTTTTTCTTTTTTACCCCTCCACAAAAAAAATTTATTCAATTCATTTTGCGGGAAGGACTGCTTCGGCGAGGTCGTGTTCTGCCCTTACCTTCGAAACACGCAATGAGTCGAAACAGGGGCAGCTGAAGAAGGGGAATGTTCCGTGTGTTGTTTGCCTTGTACTCTGTTTTTTCGTTGTTAAAAAAAGTCCGTTTCCTTGTTTGGTTTTATGTTTTCGTTTCTCGTTATGTTCTACGTTTATTTGTGGTGCCCTGTACTCATATATGCATGTATATATACATATAGCTGTAGGTATGTACATATATGTATGTATGTATATGTTTTATTTATTAAATTGTTATTATATATATATATATATATATATATATATATATAGTGCTTCATTCAGTTCCCGTCTAGCAAATCCATTCACAAGGCTTTGGTCAGCCCGAAGTTATAGTAGAAGACAGTTGCCCAAGGTATTACGCAGTGGGACTGAACTCGGAACCTTGCGGTTGGGAAACAAGCTTCTTACCCCACAACCATACAAGCGCTTTCTTCAAGAACGTAGAGCAATGTAATCCATGCTTAAGATATATAAGTAAATGCTAATAACAAATCGGATTGATGGATGGATGGAAGCACTCCGTCGGTTACGACGACGAGGGTTCCGGTTGATCCGAATCAACGGAACAGCCTGCTCGTGAAATTAACGTGTAAGTGGCTGAGCACTCCACAGACACGTGCATCCTTAACGTAGTTCTCGGGGATATTCAGCGTGACACAGAGAGTGACAAGGCCGGCCCCTTGAAATATAGGTACAACAGAAACATGAAGTAAGAGTGAGAGAAAGTTGTGGTGAAAGAGTACAGCAGGGATCACCACCATCCCCTGCCGGAGCCTCGTGGAGCTTTTAGGTGTTTTCGCTCAATAAACATTCACAACGCCCGGTCTGGGAATCGAAACCGCGATCCTATGACCGCGAATCCGCTGCCCTAACCACTGGGCCATTGCGCCTCCACAGAGAGAGGATACATATTTGCTGTATATACCCGTAATTCAATTATATGGTTTTGGGGTTTTAAATTTATATACTGTTTTAATTCCCAGGAGACGCCAAAAGCGATTTGAGAGTCGAATATAAATCTCCCTTCTAACGTCTCTCATTTGCTACTTTTCGTCTCTCTCTCTCTCTCTCTCTCTCTCTCTCTCTCTCTCTCTCTTCTTTCTCTCCCTCTCTCCCCCTCTCTCTCACTTTTATTCTCACACTAAATCCCACCTCTCCCTCAAACTCACACACACATAACGGATCTTTTCGGTTTGAACGGCAGTTTTTTCTAGCGGTGTCATATGAAATTGTTACCCATAATTATGACCCTAGTATCGATCTATTGCATTTCAACCTGTTTTAGGGTTAGGGTTAGTTAGGATTAGGGTTAAGGTTAGGGGTGGGGGGAAGGGTATCTTTTTTTCTTCAGAAATGTAAATAAACCCAATCTGTTTCCTAAACGAGGGACATATTCATGCGGCACAGAATGTTCTTTTTTACCTCTATGGACGTCATTGATTGGTTGAAATTGCAGAAATTGAAGGAAAAAAACAACAAATATCTTACAAACTAAAGAATTTTCTCAATAAAGCCAAGAGAAAAATATTGTTTTATAAACACATTCTACCAGTATAATACGAAGTTTAAAATTTTTTAGTTACCTAGAAATTATGTTAAAACTGCCGTTCAAACCGAAAAGATCCCACATGACTAAGCCAATCATACATGTAAGTAAATGAACTCTGTGTATATCAGATGTTCACTCAACAGAAGCCGGAAGTGACTTTTTTTTCATTGCGCAATATTCCACAGACACATGTCGCCCCACTCCCTTAAAATATTCCTCGGGTAGAATCAGCGTGACATAACACGTGACAAGGCTGGTCCTTTGAATTATTACAGGTAAACAATTATCATCAGCGGGCTTTCACACAGCTTCCGCCAACCCATTTTTCATTCACAAGGCTTGGAGTCGACTGGAGGCTGCAACAAAAACAAACAAGCAAATAAAAAAAAAACATACTTTACTTCCTGTAACTAACGTAAAACCCTAGCCATTACTTTCAACGTACAATAAAGAGAATTCGTTTTACACTCTGAATTTGTTGATCTACATCAGAAATCAAAGAGAACAGGGAAAAATTATTCCAAAATGGAGTAACATTTGGATCTTTTCGGTTTGAACGGCAGTTTTTTAAAATAATTGCCACGTAACTAAACACTTCTAAACTTAGTATACTCTCTCTCCTCCCCCTCTCTCTCTCTCTCTTATATATATATATATATATATATATATATATATAGATATATATGATCAAACAGTATGCTTCATTATTTGGTATAGTTGCCTGAATTTGCTCTTCCCCTTTTCTTATTTTAATACTCTATCTCTCTCTCTCTCCTCTCTATCTCTCTCTCTCTCTATATATATATATATATATATATATATATATATATATATCTATATATATATATATAATATAGATATATATATATATATATATTATATCAAGCTGTGTGTCTGTCTATGTTTTTGCCTGTAAGAAGGTATTGTGCCCATGCGATTGATGTTCTTCTTGAATAGCTTCAACTGAGAGCTACAAAGAAAAACAGACCCAGACAGGGAATTTCAGAGGTCAGACGCGTTCAAGAGGAGAAATAGTGGGCGAAATAATTCAAGTGAAGTTTTCCAAGAAGGACATATGTGTGACGTGAAAGAAGAGACGACGAATATCGTGTAATGTGGTAGCGATAGAAAAGCCAAAACGTACAGATTTGTACGTTTGCGGTCCAGAATATGGACTGTGTTCATGATCAAATTTATATGATCGAATTTCAGCACGTAAACTTTCTGAAAACGATACGTTTTCAACGAATGAGCTTTTAAAAACCTTTCATGTTCATTGTTTTAACAACCTTATACAAAACCTTATTAAGTCTAGCGCTGAGATGTTACGCAGCCGGGTATTGCCCGATGAGGATCTTTTCGGTTTGAACGGCAGTTTTTTCTAGCGGTGTTATATGAAATTGTCACCCATAATTATGACCCTAGTATCGATCTATTGCATTTCAATCTGTTTTAGGGTTAGGGGTTGGGGGAAGGGTATCTTTTTTTCTTCACAAATGTAAATAAACCCAATCTGTTTCTTAAACGAGGGACATATTCATACGGCACAGAATGTTTTTTTTACCTCAACAGACGTCAGTGATTGGTTGAAATTGCAGAAATTGAAGACAAAAACAACAAATATCTTACAAACTATAGAATTTTCTCAATAAAGCCAAGAGAAAAAGATGTTTTATAAATACATTCTACCAGTATACGAAGTTTAAAATTTTTTAGTTACCTAGAAATTATGTTAAAAACTACCGTTCAAACCAAAAAGATCCCCCGATGACAAACTCTGTAAACTGTAAAGGTATTTTGATGTGCTTATTTTAAATGTGCTATAAATCCATGATGGTGATCACCCGTTCTTGGTGGTCCCTCATATACGTATGCAATAACATTTATGGGGAGAATATTTTTATCACCGAGAAAAATGAGTGGGTGCTACTTTAGCGTATGTTCTACTGCAGTCTCATAGTGTATGCCGTGAAAGGATCTGACCTTGGCTAGGATTAGGGTTAGGATTTAGGTTTAAGGTTAGAACGCATACTAAAGTGTAAATGGCCAAATATGCTGCTCAGAAAAATGTCCTGGCATTTACCGTGCAGCAGTGGTCCTAAGATCAATATTTAAATTAACGATCCTTATATATATATATATATATATATATATATACTCTTTTACTCTTTTACCTGTTTCAGTCATTTGACTGCGGCCATGCTGGAGCACCGCCTTTAGTCGAGCAAATCGACCCCAGAACTTATTCTTTGTAAGCCTGGTACTTATTCTATCGGTTTCTTTTACCGAACCGCTAAGTTACGGGACGTGAACATACTAGCATCGGTTATTTTTGCCAGCTGAGCGGATTGGAGCAACATGAAATAAAGTGTCTTGCTCAAGGACACACAGGAGGCTAAACATAGAGGGGACAAACAAGGACAAAGGGATTAAGTTGATTACATCGACCCCAGTGCGTAACTGCTACTTATTTAATCGACCCCGAAAGGATGAAAGGCAAAGTTAACTTTCGCGGAATTTAAACCCAGAATGTGCAGACGGACTAGATACCTATTTCTTTACTACCCACTAGGGGGCTAAGCACAGAGAGGACAAACGGATTAAGCCGGTTACATCGACCCCTGTGCGTAACTGGTACTTATTTAATCGACCCCGAAAGGATGAAGGGCAAAGTCGACCTCGGCGGAATTTGAACTCTGAACGTAGCGGCAGACGAAATACGGCTAAGCATTTCGCCCGGTGTGCTAACGGTTCTGCCAGCTCGCCGCCTTTGTTCCAAGAATTATGATTAATCATAATTTTTTTCCAAGACGCGACTAATCTTTCCTCTCGTTGGCTACATACATTCTTATATTATCAACTCATTAATTGTAAATCGAATTTTTTTTAATTTAATTTTTTTTTTAATCCTTAAAATAATCCCCAACCATTTCTCCCCCACCCCCCACCCCCCACCGTTTTCTTTCATTCTTTTGTTTTGTTTTTTTTTTTTCTTTTTGCTATATTTTGAAATATTGTTTTCAAACGATCAATCATCGTTGAAGGTTTCATTTCTTCATTTAAGAGAGCTTCTTTTGCTTTTTTCGAATCTTTCCTTCACACAATAAACACATTGGTAACTGCTTAGTGGTTTCAACGAATTCCATATTTAAAAAAAAAAAAAAAATATATGGACTCGTGTCAATATTTACACAAGTATCGACGACACTTTTCCTCTTTCACTTCTTTTCACAGAACTAACCACAATATCAATATTTAGAAACACACAAAAAACTACTTTCATCTTAGTTTATAAAATAGTAACGTGGAAAAACAAAAACAGAACAAAACTAAAGCAAAACTAAAAAGCAACTAGCCATAAAATGAATGCTGTATAAAATAAATTTTAAAATAATTTCTTTCATACTGAATTCAATGTATGATTGATTACTATAATATACTTAGTTAATTACGAGGCAGACCTGAAGTGCCGAAAGT
>NW_021832070.1:0-2500 GCF_006345805.1 Octopus sinensis
ACACACACACACACACACACACACACCACATATGTATACGTCGGGCTTCTTTCTGTCTAGTCTATCAAACCCACTCACAAGGATTTGGTCGGCCCGAGGCTATAGAAAAGATACTTGCACAAGGTGCCATGCTTGGGGACTGAACCCGGAACCGTCTAGTTTGGAAGTAAGGTTTGTACCACACAGACACGCCTGTGTGTATATATATATGTATATGTATATATATATATTATATATATATATATATATATATAATATATAAATACAATTACACATACATATGTCTGTACACACGTCTGTATCTATATCTGTCTGTCTGTCTGTCTGTCTGTCTGTCTGTCTATCTATCTATCTATATCTATCTATCTATATACCCACCTACCTCTCTCTCTCTCTCTCTCTCTCTATCTCTATCTATCTATCTATCTGTCCTACTGTATCATTCTAGCGATCAAATTTTTAAGTATGGTACTAAAAGAGTCTTTTTAAACATTTATTACTATCTGCATTCCACAATTTTAAAACGAAATGTCTTTCTATATATATATTTTATTATCCTCATCTATATTTTTATCTATACTCCATTATATTTATATATGTATATATTTATGTATCCTTGCGTATTTTTAACATTCATATATATATTTTTATATTTCTATAACTCTATATTTTGAATGTTTAATATATGTTTTAGACAATTCTTTTTATTAAATCCATATATGTATGCACCAATCGTAGTCTGCCTGAGTTGAACTTCTTCCCTGTATTTCTTGAAAGTATATATATATATATATACATATGTGGAGGCCCAATGGCCCAGTGGTTAGGGCAGCGGATTCGCGGTTTCGATTCCCAGACCGGGCGTTGTGAACGTTTATTGAGCGAAAACATCTAAAGCTCCACACGAGGCTCTGGCAGGGGGTGGGGGTGGCGATCCCTGCTGTACTCTTTCGCCACAACTTTCTCTTACTCTTTCTTCTGTTGGCCTGCTCGCTTAGCCAGCGGGGTGGCGTTGTTTGAAGGCTAAAACAATGCGAAGCGCATTGTGACCAGCGATGTGTAGAAACATCTGATAGCCTGGTCGGTCACGTGATCACGTGATATATATATACATATATAAAAATTGAGATTTAATTGAATCAGGTACTTAAGTAGAAGCACCAAGTCAGTCCGGTATTATCCACACAACTCGAAGTAAGGTGAATAAAATCAAAATAAGCAACAGGATATCAAGTAGTGATGCAGTACGACCGTTTCAGGCGGTTCCATTTAATTGAATACTGCAATCATTACAGCAATTTAAATATAATGCCATCTTCAGCTGCACAAATAAATAAATAAATAAATTAATTAATAGAATTTAACCAATCGGACACATTAATATAATTTTTCTCAAATATTTTAACTGAGCAAGAAGATGGAAGAAATTCAATAACGACAACATGAATGTTTTCATCTTCTTGCTCTGTTAAAATGTTTGAGAAAAATTATATTAATGTATCTGATTGGTTAAATTCTATTAATTAATTTATTTATTTATTTGTGCAGCTGAAGATCGCATTATATTTAAATTGATTTAATGATTGCATTGTTCAATTAAATGGAGCCGCTTGAAACGGTCGTACTGCATCACTACTTGATAGCCTATTGATTATTTATACACACACACACACACACATACATACATATATATATATCCTTTCACTGTTTTATTCTTTTAAATGTTTCAGTCCTTTGACTGAGGCCATGCTGGAGCACCGCCTTTTAGTCGAAGAAATCGACCTCAGGACTTATAAGCCTGGTAATTATTCTATCGGTGTCAGTTGCGGAACCGCTAGGTTACAAGGATGTAAACACACCAACCCCAGTTGTCAAGCGATTGTAGGGGAGACAGTGACACAGATACACGCACACACATATAAACACACACATATATATATAAACACACACACATATATATATATAAACACACACACACACACACAACATATATATATATAAACACACAGACATATACATAAAATATACATATATTATATACATACATACAAACATAAATGCACATACATATTTATATATGTACACGTATTAATATTATCAAATGTTTTCAGAATGGTTGGAGATATTCAATCACAAACTGTAATAAACATTCAAATAAATACTTTCTTCCAACCATATTGCACTCATTTGATATCTTGAAAACAATTTGCTATTTCAGTTGTAGCATCGAAATTGGTTATTTTAACGCTCTTCTTTCAAATATTAACGTTTGCAATTACTTTAGAAACGCATCTGATTTCAAATCTACCCACGAGGAAACTTCGTTCAAAGAAGATATTATTTACTCTCACCGTCAGGCACGCTGCAGAGAAAGGCAGATCGTAGTTCTTTTCCCAGGTATGATGATTTCCTCGTTTGAATATGTATGTTACTAGGTAAAAGTTTTGTTCGTTGGTAATATTTTATAACATACGTCACACTGAGATGGTTTCCTTCTTGC
>NW_021832070.1:5000-22500 GCF_006345805.1 Octopus sinensis
ACAGTTCTTAGAAAGAAAACTCTGTAGAATTTGCGAGCAATTGTACATGGGAGACAAATTATATATTCTTTTATTCTTTTATTTGTTTCAGATTTTTCCTTTTTTTAGTCGAACAAATCGATCTCAGGACATATTCTTCGTAAGCCCAGTACTTATCCTATTGGTCTCTTTTGCCGAACCGCTAGGTTACAGGGACGTAAACACACCACTACCAGTTGTCAAGCGGTAATGGGTGGACAATGGTTAGACAAACACAGATTCAGAGACACATACGCAAATATATATATATATATATATTGTTGTATTTAGGAATGGTGATTTTGCCAGTTTAGCAAATAAAAACACACGCACTATATAATTGGTGCTATTTTGCTTCAGCGTTATTAATTTTTTACATTAATCTTAATCTTATTTCGGCTAGAGTTCTTTGGTCACACTCCTGTGACCTCATCAGTGGTCCTTTGCTTTCTTCTTTCTTATATATTACGACAGGATTCTTTCAGTTTCCGTCAACCAAATCCACTCACAAGGCTTTGGTTGACCTGAGGCTATAGTAGAAGAGACTTGCCCAAGGTGCCACACGGTCGGAGCCATATGATTGAAACCAAGCTTCTTATCACACAGCCATGTCTATAATCCTGGGCAGAGCAATGATTGCGAATGAATTTTGTAGACGGAAAACGTGTGGAAGCTCGTCATATATATATATAGGTATATATTTATATATATATATATATATATAATATATATATATATTATATATATCAATATATATATATATATATTACACACACATACGCCACACACACCCACACACACACCCACACATCCACACACATCCATACACATATATATAAATAGATATGTGTACTTGTGTGAGTGTGTGTGTTCATGTGCTTATCCCTTGACAACCGCGTAGCAACCACGTTGTTTCCGGTTCAGCCCCACTGCACGGAATCTTGAGTACATGTCCTCTAATACAGCTCCGGGCCGACTAAGGCATTGTGAGTGAATTTGGTAGACAGAGGCTGTGTGGAAGGCCGATGTATACATACATATATATATATATGTGTGTGTGTATGTGTGTGTGTGTGTGTGTGTGTGTGTGTGTTTGTGCGTGTTTGTACATGTGTGTGTGTATGACAGTCTGCGTATGTCTGTGTTTATGCTTGTTCCCCTCACCGTCTGACAAGAGGCGTTGGATTTGCTTATGTCCATCGGAAATCTAGCGGTTCGACAAACGGCTTCGATGCAGTACGTACCTAACTTACAAAGAAATACTGACAAAAATCCTACAAGGATAGCTGCAGTTCAACGAATGAGACAAGTAAAAGCATTGTTACTAGAAGAAGGACATACCAAAATACTGACTCTCAACATCATTATGTTTATGGTCGTTGTGTTTCCGAATTTTAATCGAATAAACGCTTTCAGTAAAATTCTGCCTCAAACACCCGCTCAAATCTAATATATTTTTGTAGACATAAATCAAAAATTTTTCGCTGAAATATTTCCAAAATGCCAAACAGTCAACCACCGTATAGATCTGTATCAAACGGTTACATGGGCCAAATAAATCAGCCTTCCTTTTGTTAAACTGCATCTCATATCCGTTGGTTTTTGTCACCATAAATTTGAATTTTTGTTGAAATACTTCCAAAGTCCTAACGGATTAGCATTAGTCAGTCTGGTACGATGACGTTACATCTTTCAAAGAAATCCAGAGGCTTTTATTACTAACCTGCTTCTCACTTGGTTATTTATTTCGTATAGAAAAGGAAAGGTCCTTCGATTAATTTCAATAATTGCTGAGATTTCGTGTAAACAACTCCGAGTCATGATGTGTGATGTTTCAGTTTGAAATAAATTATACCGCACTGTTCTATTTCATATTTTGGTTTGATTTGTTATTTCACCCGCTCGACTGTTTATAATATAAAGTAATTCATGCTCACACAAACATACACCCATAATATACATAATCACTAATTACAAGAAGAACGTGAAAATAACCGCCATCTTTACAAAATCTTCCGGTTTAATTGTCTCCCATAATGCTTCGGTTTTACGGGTCTCCTACGGGTCTACTTGAATTCTGCATTGCAAACTAAAGAAAGAAGCCTGTGAGCATATGTTATAGGCATCTATCCTTGGATACGCGATAATCTGTACCTAAAGTAGAGTATGTTAAATTTAAGCTGTAGGCCCTAATCCATTGGGATTTAGATTATCGTGACTGTGGACGCAGTGCTGGCACGGGATTACGAACCATTAACGTTTCAATTAATAGTTCGAAGTATTACCTTTAGTTACTTATACATGGTATACATGTACATTCGTACGCTACTTTCATGAACACTATATACATGTATGTAGAGACGCGTGGATTAGTGGTTAGGGTGTCAGCACCATGATCGTAAGATTGTGGTTTCGATTCCGGGACCAGGCGACGCGTTGTGTTCTTGAGCAAAACAATTCATTTCACGTTGCTCCAGTTCACCCAGCTGGCAAAAATGAGTAACGCTGCGACGGACAGGCGTTCCGTCCAGCTGGGGAACACATACGCCATTGAAACCGGGAAACCGGGTCCATGAGCCTGGCTAGGCTTTAAAAGGCGTATTTATATTATTATTATATATATATATATATATATAATATATATATATATATATATATATATATATATATAGATATATATATATATATATATGAATACACATGCATATATATTATATATAAAGATATAAAAATGTATTACTAAAACTTAACTCAGAT
Organism: Octopus sinensis; assembly: GCF_006345805.1. Lineage (NCBI taxonomy): Eukaryota > Metazoa > Mollusca > Cephalopoda > Octopoda > Octopodidae > Octopus > Octopus sinensis. Next base: position 7,776 of record NW_021832070.1, read on the forward strand.
TTAAAGATTATGTCCTCTACAACATGTATATATATTGAATAAAGGCTTTTACAATTTATTTTATACATCTGAGTGTGTGCGTATACATATATATGTATAAAGATTTGTATACACACACGCGCGTACATGTACACACACTTACAGATATATATATATATTTTTAGAAACATCGAATGTGTATTGTACGATACAAACAAGATGGCGATATTTTCGAACGCATCATCGCCATGAAAACAGCAGAAATAATAGGTAATATTACACTTGGAACGCAGAGAAAGCTGCCATTATTTCTGCTACTTTAATGGCGATGCTGCGTTCGGAAATATTACTCTCTTGCTTGTATTGTACAATGCATATACATACATACATACATACATACATACATACATACATACATACATACATACACACATACATACACACACACACACACACATACACACACACACACACATATATATATATATGTACAAAAGATACAAACTGGGACAAGAACGCAAAACATTTAGAAGACGATACAAAAACCACGGACGGGACATTCGAAGCCTTCAATCTTCAGTCAAGAACGGATCATCTTCACAATTTCGGCTGATTAATATACATATATATATATATATATATATATATATATATATATATATATTATGTATAATATCGATGAGTGTATTATTTACCTTGTTAACAATTAACACGGTAAAAATAAATAAATAGTTCCCAGGGCATATATATGTATATATATATATAACGGGAAGGTTTACGAAAATAAACAAAATACGAAGGCACGTGGAGTACAAACAAACAAATGTATTAGTATGGCGCTCAGGAATAGAAATAGAACAAGTCTTTTACGTTTCAAACCTACGCTCTTCGACAGAAAGATACACAGAAAAAAAACAAGGAGAGAAAAAAATGCGTGTAGGAGCTAACGATCTATCATGGCGTTCTGACTTGGGGCAGAGCTCAGAGGTCAGAGGTCAGACGCTAGAAGGACAGTAGGGGAGATAACAGTGTCAAGTGACTTCCAAAACGAAGGTGTCCCCAACACAAAGGTGCGCGTTATATATATATATATATATCGTTATTTTTAGAAAAACATAAATCCAGAGAAGAAGCACGCTCTAGGAAGTAGAGCAGTCTATATTTATTACTGGTGAAGGTCGGTTTATAGGGTTACCCTGGGTTTCTGGCCATACAGGTTACCTTTATGGCGTATCTTCAGACCATAAGACCTGTTGGCCTATGGCCTCTTTAAAATATGGAAAGGGAAACGATACAGATGTAAACATTGGGGATTATCTATCTTTGCTGTTGGTCATCGGCTTCCGGCTGGGTCGTCCTCCTTCAGCTACGCCATCTGTCGACTGTGAGGGTAAAAGTTAGGGAGTTATCTCCTACACTCATCAGCAATCAGTTTCCAGGTGTGGTGTAGTTATCGCTAATACCACTATTATCGCTATGATGCGGTTCCCAAAACGCTAAGAGAAATCTCCTGAAATGCAAGCCCAGCTCGAGAATCTCCATTCTGGAGTTCAGTATGGTCCCTGGTACGCGCAAGCTTTTCAGAATGTCCATGCATTCGGTTATGCATAGCTTGAAGCATTTCGTTCCATTTATATACGGACCCGGACAGTGGAGGATTTTCCATGGAACCGAGTAGCCGTTAGGTGACGTAGCTGAAAAAGGACGACACAGCCGGAAGCCGATGACCAGCAGCAAAGGGAGATAATACCCATTATTTATAACTGTATTGTTTCCACCTCCATATTTCAAAGGGGCCATAGGCAAACAGGTCTCAGGAGTTGACGATACACCATAAAGGTGCCCTTTATGGCGAGAAACCCATGGTAAGTCTATAAACCGGCTTTCACCAGTAATTTATATATATACATATATATAAATATATATATAGGGAGTGTTTACGAAAAAAACAAAAGACGAAGACAGGTGGTGTACAAAACAAACAGATGTATTAGTATAACGCTCAGGAAGAGAAAAAAGTCTTTTAGATTTCGAGCCTGGGCTTCTACAGAAAGGGACACAGAAAAAACAAGGAGAGAAAAAAATGTGTGTTGTGGCTAACGATCTATCATGGCGTCTATATATATATATATATATATATATATATATATATATATATATATATATATATATAATAATAACATACACACATACACATATATATTATGGCTGCCCCCTCGTTATCGAGTATGGCCATTGCACGAAGTTTAACTGTTATTGGTGCTGTGATCGAATGTGATTTTTTAGCCCAGCTAAAGATCTAAAACGTCTTGTACGGATTTGACAACTAAAACCTTTACCGGTAATAAACCTTTACCTTTACACACACACACACACACACACACACACACACACACACACATATATATTTACACACTCATTAATACATATATGAAACAGGGTTGTTTTATAAACAAATAATATAACCACGACGGTGACCTAGTTTTGGCTATTTTTAATTACGTTTTTCTCCACATTTTCTTATATGTACCTTGTAATTTGTTTTGAAACAACGGAGTCCCCAAATCAATCACAAGCAAGTCTCGATCCTCATGAGTCCATCCATAGGACTAAATTGATTTCTGTTATCATTTGCGCTTCAACCTTTACAGTAAGAAGGACCTGTGAGACTGGTAATAATGTTTAAGCATTTAGAATTTGAATTCGTGATGATTAACGTCTGTTAGTGTTGTTTTTCTATCGTGACTATATTCATCTTGTATTTACTTTTAGTAATTTGCTGCAACTTGAGGATTGATTTCATCTTGTGGTGATTCATGCATTGAGTATTTGTTTTTTGAATTATTGTTTTCTCTTTAGTTTTGTTCTTTGTGGTGTCATGTAGTGCATAACAAAGTGCCAGGTGAGATGATGCGAAAGTGTTATATTATTTCCAAATAAACTCAAAGGAACTCATACGAAAATATATTTAAAAAACCCTAAAAAAGCTAAAAGATAAAACTAGAACGATTGCATATTCAACACACTTATATACACGCACCATGCACACGTATACATATGCATGTATATATATGCATACACATATCTATACTGAAATTTATATATGTACATGTATATACATATTATGCATATACATACATACATATATATACATGCACACACATACACACATACATACACTCATATATACATGTACACATACGTATATATCACATATATTATTTAAACTGAATTCTTTTCCTGATGACTTAAGTTTCATGCCAGAGTGATCATTTAGGCGTGTGTATTTGAGTCTTTCAACCTGATTTTATAACCATTCAAATAAAATGATTTTCATTGATAAATTGAAAAATATTGCTTTTTTTATGGTAGCCATCGTTTTAAGTATTTTCATATAACCGTTTTTCATTAGCCAATTCGTCTATTATTTTGTCTGTACATGTTGGTTTCGTTATCATATCCCGTTTCACTAAATTGATATTCTTAAGATGTCGGTTTAAATTGTCGTTTAAATTGTGTTACAATATGATTCTGTAACAATATGATTAGTTATTGAATACGGTCTTTTTGTTTTTACAAATTGTATCATATACATACATACATATATAATATATATTATATATATATATATATATATATATATATATATATATATATATATATATATATTGATAGAAATGGCAAGACAACAAAAGAATGAAAGAGACCTCGATATTATGTAAATAGAAGAATTTATCTGTAAATATAATATGTGACAATTATTCGGTAGCCATGATAAAACTTCGAGTTTCGGATGTCGGGGCGGAAATCCACGCCGGCATCTCTTCAGTTATCGAGCCATTCGATGGCCCAATAACTGAAGAGATGCCGGAGTGGATTTCCGCTCCGACAGCGGAAACTCGGAGTTTTATCATGGGTACCGAGTAATTGCCACATATTATATTTACATATATTATATATATATGTATAGTATATATACACACATATATATTATAATAATATCTATGTATATATATATATATATATATATATATATATATATATATATATATATATATATATATATATTATATATATAATATATACAATATACATATATATATATATACATATATACACATACATATCTCGTAAATGTGAGTAGCATAATGACGCTTTGAGATACGACAAAAACTGTTTCAACGCACGAGTTCACATTAAGATTCTTCGAAGTCTAATACAGAAATGAAATACATATATACAAACATGCATACATATAGACACATGTATATATACTAATATATACATACATTTTTATATATATATATATGTATATATATATAGAAACATGTACATCTATATATATTCATACAATAGTAAGACAACACATAAATTTGTGAACAAGTTTGACTGCTGCTTCCGTTCTACTCAACGTCCTTGATGAATTCATCGTATACACACCAATAAATATAACATAATATAACATAATTCATACAACGTTATATATATATATATATATATATATATATTGTGTTCATATACATTTACATCAAATAATCAACAGCTTACTTAAAATGTACATGCATATTTGCGCATGAATTTTTCTCAAATAGACACATAAGTTCATACGTCCGCATATATGAAGTACAACATATACATACATACATATATATATATTCATGTATATACTTATGCATGATTGTATGTATATGCATACACATATATATGCATAATTATGTAATACATATATGCACACATAGGTACATATATATATATATGCATAAACATATATATAAGCATATATATATGCATACATATATACATATATACAAAACATATATATATATATATATATGTATGTATGTATGCATACATATATATATATATGTATGCATATATATATATATATTATATATATATATATATAATATGCATATATATATAATATTTTATATATATATATATTATATATATATATATCTACATACATAATATATATATATATGTATGCATGCATATATATATACATACATATACATGTATACAATATATGTATATATCTACATGCAGAAAAGTCCACAGAGAAAATTCTACTGATAAGAGTGTTGTAGTAACAGGAAAGAGGAACAGTAATACAGTAATAACAAAAACAACAGCAACAGTAAAAAAAATAATAATAATAGTAATAATAATAGTAATGGTAATAGTAGCAATAGTATATAGTTGTGATAATAATGGTAATAATAATAATAGTAATATAATAAAATAATAATAATAATAATAATAATAATAATAATAATAATAATAATATAATATAAGTAATAATAATAATAATAATAATAATAATGATAATAATAATAATATGTAATGAAAGACAATATTATTTCCGTGTCGATCTCTCTGCTACAATGCAACGCCGGATATGTTTGGGTGGGCTTCAGAATGGAAAAAAAGAACACGAACAGAACAGTATAAAAAAAAATAATATAAAAAAAAATAACAAGACTTCTATAAGAGCAGATCGGGTTCCTAATTGAACAAATAAATATTTTTGCTACCCCTAATGCAGACAAGCCAAGTACCAACCAATATTCCACGAAGTTTCCTTGAACAGGGAGTAGATGACCGATGTCCAAGTGGGCAGTAAAGAGCCTGCTTGAAAGAAAAGGTGACAGAAAGAAGAGATAAACTTGGGTCACAAAAAATTGTAAAAAAAATTTTTTTTTTGCAAATGTGTGAAAAAATTATTTCAGAAAAAATAGAGCTAAAGTAGAATAAAGAAACATTAGTAATAACATTAACATTCATTATAATAATATTAGCATTCATTATAATAACATTAACATTAATTATAATTTCAATGACAGTCCTGTATTTATTACATTTTTCTTCCGTCGTAGTGGTATCTTTATCGTTATATTTTTAAAAAAAATTTCTTCATCATCGTTGAATTTTCCTTTTCAATATTATAGGTTTTTCATAATTTTTCTTTTGGAGTTGTCATAGTAACATTTTTTCTTTCTTGAAAACTTCTTTACTGTCTTTTGGTTCTTTTCTGTTTTTTTTTTACAATTATTTTTGGGGTTTTCGTTTCATGATTCCTTCCTTGGTCGTTTTCACTTCTTCCATTTTTATCACTCTTTTTTTTTAAAAGGACGGGGGGGGGGGGTGGGTTGTGGTGTGTGGTATGTTTTTAAAGTTGATCAATCGAAATACTGGAATATGTTTTTTTGTTGAGTATGAATGACGGAGGTGAGGATGAAGATGCTGGTGCAGATGATAAAAATGATGGCAATACGGAAGAAGAAAACATCACGAAGACAAATCCTTCACACGTTTTGATAAGGCCTTCTATGCTGGACAGGTCAAAGGATAGAGTCCAGGCTAATATGGAACACCTCTTTATAGGGGTAAAAATGGATTTGTGTAGGGCCAACGTCCCTATCTGGAAAAAGTAAAAACTTGGAAGAAGAAAGCCCAGAGTCAAGAACTGAATGGTCGTCGATGGCCTCTGTTCCATAAAGAGCAAAAAGCTGAGGAACTAAGACTACTGGTGTACGCACTAGTGGTGGAGCTTGTACGAGGTAGGTAGAAAAAGTAGGCAAATTTTCAAATCATCTCCTGTCGTCTTAAAAAGGGCGCATTGAATAGATTTGGGGTTCAATGCTTTGTCTAAAGAAGAGAGATTAAAGCTATGCTATAACACCCCGGCCAAGTCGAAGAAGAGGCCAGACTAATATGGACCATCTCTTCCGGAGATAAAAATGAGTTTGTGTAGGGTTCAATACACCTGCATAGAATAGAAACATCAATGGCAATTAAAAACCAATGAAACCTGGGAGAAGGCTTTTCTTTAGAGAAACACATCATGGTGCAGCAAAATCCAGGATATCCTGCATTGCATATCAGGCTCTGACCTGAAGCCTACAAGGTAAGTAGAAGAGAGGATTCCCTAAAAATAGCTAAAGTAGGAGCTGAGAAAGGGCCGGAAAGCTAAAAAAGTAAAGCAGGGATTCATCTGGAGAGAAGGCAGGGAGGACACCCAAAATCAAGAATAATGAAGAAAAGTTGTTAATGGCTGAGGTCCCTTAGTGGTTAGGAGTGTTCATTTCATGGTCACAATATCATAGGTTCAATTCTTGGACCAAGACAGAAGTCTTCAACGGCTTATGCTCCAAAGGAAGCGAAGGGCTTAAGTAAGGAATGGAAGAATGAAAGAGAGGAAGAAGTAATAAAGAAAATCCATTTTTATAGGTGGTTGATAATAAGGGTTTCAAATTTGGTTTAGGGCCAACAAATCATCATCATTGTTCGACCGTGGTCGAAACAATAGAATTTACCATGCTACGCCAGTCTTCACGTTCGATCATAGCATTACGGAGGTCCTGTTGCTGGATGCCTGTATCCCTGGAGATTACATCAGGGTAGGAGAGTGTGCGCCCTCTGGTATTGTGAGTAGATGGCTTCCAGAGGAGAAGAGTAGAAATTGCCTCGTTTTCAGCTCTACAACAATGTCCAGCAAACTGGACTCTCCAACCTTTCACAAGAGATGACACAGGTGGTAGTTTCCCATATATTTGTATTTTGGGTGGATGACGCTTCCACAAGAGAATTTGAGCTCTCTTAAGGAGGCGAGTGTAAGTTCCATCCAACCGCCTCTCAAGATTCTTTGATGTCCAGGTTTCTGGGCTAACAAAACTTTTTGATACTAATGGTAATGCCAATAAGGGGAAATAATTAAGATGGTAATGAATTAGGATTTTGGGGTCGGATTCTGAGACCTTTGCTCAGTTGATTTTCTTGTGCCCTAATCTCCCTCTTGCAAACCAATCCATCGTAAGGTTGCCTATTTACTGGTGAGTAGACTGAAATGTTTTGCTGAAGAACAAAATACACAGCCGGTCTGGGAATCGAAACTATGTTCTCTCGATCGTGAGTGAAACACACTAACTGCTAGGCATTAGGCCACACGACTTCATTAGGCCACACGACTATGTGATGTGGTTGACAATAAAGATGATAATAGTAATGGTGGTCATCACGCCAGTCGTTTTCGTTGCTAGCATTATTATTTATTCCCAGCTTAACCTTGATCAAGATGACCTATGATCAAAGGCTTTCTTGCCATGACAATCTCGTCTGTTATTCGAAAAATAATGTCTAGGACTAGTTTATTATCCAGTTTGTCCGCTTCTTTTAAGACAGTGGTGCATGGCTCAGGGAAGTAAGCCACACTCTCGAGCCACCAGCCCAAATGTCTTTACTGAGTATGTAGGAACAAATCTAACATGTATCTCGTTGTCTTTAAGGTGATGTCTATCTTCCTATCCCTAACCATCATGCTGGATGGTTAGGAGTAGTGGTTGAGGATAAGTAGGTGGTTGTGAGGTTAGATGGTTGGATAGTTGGTTGGTTGGGTGGTTAGCTGAAAGGTGGTTAGTTTGTTGGGATAGTAGTGGTAATGACGGAGTAGTGGTGCTGGTGTTTGAGTGATGGCAGCGGTAGATGTCGAATTGGTTGAAACGGCGCTTGTTGGAGCGGTGGTAAAGGTGCGTGTTGAGTGGTGGTAATGCTGCTTGTTTGAGTGATAGTAACGGTGTTAGTTTGAATGATGGTAACGGTACTTGATTGAGTGTTAGTAATGGTGCTTGATTGAGTGATGATAATGGTGCTTGCTGAGTGATGGTAATAGTCTTGTCTGAGTGTTGGTAATGGTGCTTGTTTTGAGTAATGGTAATGGTGTTTGTTTGAATGATGGTAACGGTGCTTATTTGAGTGATGGTAATGGTTCTTGTTTTGAGTGCTGGTAATGGTACTTGTTTGAGTGATGATAAGAATGTTTGTATGAGTCATGATAATGGTGCTTATTTGAGTGATGGTAATGGTTCTTGTTTTGAGTGTTGGTAATGGTACTTGCATGAGTGATGATAATAATGCTTGCTTGAGTGATAATAATGGTACTTATTTGAGTGATGGTAATAGTTTTGTCTGAGTGTTGGTAATGTCGCTTGTTTTGAGTGATGGTAATGGTGTTTGAGTGATGTTTATTGTGCTTGTTTGAGTCACTGTAATGGTGTTTGTTGAGTAGTGGTTGTACGATGAGTTGTAATGGTAGGGTTTTGATAATAGTGTTCTTTGAGTGGCAGAAATGGTAGTTGTTGGAGTGTTGCACATGCTCGAGTGCTGGTAAAGGTGTTAAAAGGTGGTAACAATTACTATTGTTGTAGTAGTGGTGGTGGTGGTGGAGTGGTGATAATGTCTATTTTTAAAATGGTGGCGGCGTCAAAATAGTGATAATGGTAAGTTTGTGGTAATGGTAAAACGACGGCATTGGTATAGTAGTGGTAATGGTGATAGTTGGATTGGTGGTAAGGATGATTGCTGGGGTGGTGGTGGTGATGATGGTGGAATGGAGTGTGGGTAATTTCATGGTTTTGAGTGATGATAATGATAGCTGTTGGACTGATGGTAATGTTGAAGTAAGATAAAGAAGCAGTGTGAGAGGTGGGTAACGATAATTGAATGGAGGTAAAATATAGGTAATGATGATTAAGAATTTTGGCAGAAGACCAGTAATTTCGGGTGAGGTAGAGATGAGTTGATTACATCGGTCCCCGTGCTCAACAGCTAACTAATTTGTCGATCCCCCACCCCGAAAGGACGAAATGCAAAATCACCCTCGGCGGAATCTGATCTTAGAACATAGGGGGCTGACGAAATACCGCTAAGCATTTCGTCCGGCGTGCTAGCGATTCTGCCAGGTCACCGCCTAAATATATAATAATAATAATAATAATAATATAATAATAATAATAATAATAATAATAATAATAACAATAATAATAACGGTTTCAAATTTTTCCACAAGTGCAGCAATTGTGGGGGAGGGGATAAGTCGATTACATCGACCCCTAGTGTTCCACTGGTTCTTGTTTTATCGAGCCCGAAAAGGATGAAAGGCAAAGTCGACTTCGGCGGAATTTGAAATCAGAACGTAACGGCAGACGAAATGCCACTAAGCATTTTGGCCAGTGTGCTAACAATTCTGCCAGCTCGCCGCCTTAAATAGTGGTAGTAAGAGCAAGTCATGCGGTTAGTAGTATAGACGAAGGCAGTATCTGTCCTGGTAGAAATCGCTGTAGACGCAGTGGTGTTAATAACGTCATCATCACCATCCTTCACTGTAGTTAAAGCCACCAATCTGAACCAGACAGGATTTACTGGACAGGGTTATAGTATTCATTCTTCCGATCGCTGAATACAAAACGTAGATCGTGGACCTCATTTCGGATGATGGTCTTGAGTCACCATCTCACTAATGTACGCCAACCTGTCACACGGTTACACTTTACAGCTAAGTGAACTGGAGCAACGTGAAATGAAGTGTCTTGCTCAAGAACAGACACATGCATTGAGTAAATACAGGCGACAGGCAGGAATTTATAAATTACTAGCAGTATCGCCCGGCGTTGCTCGCGTTTGTAAGGGAAATAACTATATAAGCATTGTTAGAGAGTTACTTCCCTTACATAAACCGAGCAAAAAATGCATTAAAAATGCGAAAAAATGATGGTAATTTTTTTTATCCTCGTAGACTCATCGTAGACGTGCGCTAATACCCAGAAAGGCTCGATATGAAGCACGACTTTAAGATACCCGCTTTTGGTTAAACTGCACCGCAAAATGTGGGAGTAGTTAGGAATCTAAATCGGAGGAGACAGACTCTCACACACACAACTTCAGTTTTATATATAAAGATATTGCCATCGGAAAACGTTAATATCATGTGAGGTTGTGTAACAATATTTTTACAGCAAAACTATTTAGTGATACACACACAAACACACATACACACACACATACGCGGGTACCTCATTCTTCGACGCGGTTGGACCATCAGTCCCAACCAGCTGGGTTCATAAGTACGACTTGCACTGTTCATCTTTTCGGTCAACAAAACTGTTGTCGCACGTTCGGATGCCTCTACTACTCAACTCTACTCTCTACCCTGCTACTACTCAACTGTTCTCTACTGACGTCTAGACTTATCACTCTATATCTACGTATTGGGCTAGCCTACTTCATCGTCTGGGGGCGTCCACACAACAAAAACGTGGCCCGCGAGCCCTCTATTCAGCTGGTTTTCCTGAGTTATCATCTTACCCTTGTACACCGATCCGTCACAATGTTACCCACTTACAGCTGAGCGGACTGAAACAACGTGAAAGTGAAAGGTTATACCCAAGAAAACAACACGCAGCCGGTGTAGGAATTGAAACTATGACCTCGCAATTGGAAGCGCAACACCCTAACGACTAAGCCACACGCCTTCACAATGACATGTGATGTGGTTAAACGTAAAATCGGTGGTGGTAGTATTGATGGTGATATAGGTTCTGGTGGAGATGGTGGTAAAGTAGTGGCTGTTGAATGATGCAACAACCATTGCATGAGGACGTAACATGCATCTCAACAGAAGCTCAACATTTTATATTTTGAGGGGCAAAATCCTGGAAAATTAACACAGGGTTGTGATTGAGTTCCCGATAGAATAAGGATTGGAAAGTGTTTTAATATTTTCTGTGAAATTAAATTCCTACTAAAACAGTAAAATGTAATTTTAAAAAAAATCCTTAATATAGGCGCAGGAGTAGCTGTGTGGTAAGTAGCTTGCTTACCAACCGGGTTCAGTCCCACTGCGTGGCACTTTGGGCAAGTATCTTCTACTATAGCCTCGGGCCGACCAAAGCCTTGTGAATGGATTTGGTAAACGGAAACTGAAAGAAGCCTGTTGTATATATGTATATATATATATATATATATATGTTTGTGTGTCTGTGTTTGTCCTCCCAACATCGCTTGATAACCGATGCTGGTGTGTTCATGTCCCCGTAACTTAGGGATTCGGCAAAAGAGACCGATAGAATAAGTACTAGGCTTACAAAGAATAAGTCCTGGGGTCGATTTGCTCGACTAAAAGCGGTGCTCCAGCATGGCCGCAGTCAAATGACTGAAACAAGTAAAAGAGTAAAAGAGTAAAATGTATTAGAATATTTGGAACTTTCTAAAGACAAAAAAAAGAAACATAAAATGGATCATGGGGGCAAACATCTGATTGGCTCCTGAGAAAAGAACCATCGAACAGCTGCTCCAAGGCACTAGGTGAAGGATGCTATCACTGGAGATACAACCAGGTCCTGAATACCTTGGTTAAGGTCGGCAGCAAGGAGAACAGTGGCAATAGAAGCGCCCTCACGATAGCCAGGAAGATTGTCTTTGTTAAGGAAAAGATAACTGCCTAAGAAATCATTCTAGAACAATTCCGATGGAATGTCAAGAACAAAAACAACGTTGAGGAGCAGAAGAAAAATCTGTAAGGTTCTGGTTAAAATGTTATCGGTGGGGTCAATAGCATGCCACTTGGATACGGGCTCATTATATATTTCTTTACTACCCACAAGGGGCTAAACACAGAGGGGACAAACAAGGACAGACAAAGGGATTAAGTCGATTACATCGACCCCAGTGCGTAACTGGTACTTAATTTATCGACCCCGAAAGGATGAAAAGCAAAGTCAACCTCGGCGGAATTTGAACTCGGAACGTAACGATGAAAGGGCGGTGAGCTGGCAGAAACGTTAGCACGCCGGGCGAAATGCTTAGCGGTTTTTCGTCGGCCGTTACGTTCTGAGTTCAAATTCCGCCGAGGTCGACTTTGCCTTTCATCCTTTCGGGGTCGATTAAATAAGTACCAGTTATGCACTGGGGTCGATATAATCGACTTAATACGTTTGTCTGTCCTTGTTTGTCCTCTCTGTATTTAGTCCCTTGTGGGTAGTAAAGAAATAGAAATACGGCTACGCATTTCGCCCGGCGTGCTAACGTTTCTGCCGGCTCGCCGATAATACGGGCTCATTATAGACCCTGGTCAGACAGCTTGGACGAGGCTTTAGGATACAAATGCTAATGATGTATCCAGATATTGCATCGCTAGATGCATTCTCTTTTACATTTTCATTCTTTCACTTGTTTCAGTCATCTCACTGAGGCCATGCTGGAACACCGCCTTAAAAGGCTTATAATTTTAGTCGAAGAAATGGACCCCGGAACTTATTCTTTGTAAGCCTAGTGCTTATTCTATCGGTCTCTTTTCCCAACCCGCCAAGATATGGGGACCTAAGCACACCAGCATCAGGTGTCAAGCGGTGGTGAGGGGACAAACACAGACACGCACACATAAATATATGCATATATATATATATATATATATATAATATATATATATATATATATATATATATATATATTATATATATAATATATATATATGTATATATATATATATATATATATATATATATATATATATATATGTATATATATGTATGTATGTGTATATGTATATATATATATATATATATTATATGCGACGGGCTTCTTTCAGTTTCCGTCTACCAAATCTACTCACAAGGCTTTGATTGACCTGAGGCTATAGCCGAAGACGCTTGCTCAAGGTACCACGCAGTGGAACTGAACCCGGAACCATGTGGCTGGGAAGCTAGCTCTTACACACGCAGTCACGTCCGCGCCTATGTTGAACTAAAATATATTAAAGCATTTGGTAACCTCTTAGAATTACCAAAAAGACCGGCGTTTTGACAATTAATTTAAATAAGGTGGTGAAAATATTGGATGTTTTTGAGGTTCAATACATCGACAAGATATTTGGAATCGATTTACAAATTTCTGGCATGAAGGATATGGTAGTAGACGTGTAAAGAACCTAATATTCTTAGTATTCAAGTTAAAGAACTTTTGAACCAACAGAAAATAGATGCGTGGGCCTTTTCCCTCTCACCACCATGAACTGCTTCACGTTTAACGAGATTGAACTAGTCGGCGTTTAACGAGACAGAACAAGTCAATATTAAAAGACATCGAACTAGTCGACGTTAAACGAGGATTGAACTAGTCGACGTTAAACGAAATCGAACTAGTCGGCGTTAAACGAAATTGAACTAGTCGACGTTAACGAGATTGAACTAGTCGACGTTAAACGAAATTGAACTAGTCGACGTTAAACGAGATTGAAGTAGTCGACGTTAAACGAAACTGAACTAGTCGGCGTTAAACGAGATTGAACTAGTCGACGTTAAACGAAATCGAACTAGTCGGCGTTAAACGAAATTGAACTAGTCGACGTTAAATGAAATTGAACTAGTCGACGTTTAACGAGATTGAACTAGTCGACGTTAAACGAAATTGAACTAGTCGGCGTTAAACGAGATTGAACTAGTCAGCGTTAAACGAAATTGAACTAGTCGAGGTTAAACGAAATTGAACTAGTCGAGGTTAAACGAAATTGAACTAGTCGACGATAAACGAAACTGAACTAGTCGATGTTAAACGAAATTGAACTAGTCGGCGTTAAACGAGATTGAACTAGTCGACGTTAAACGAAATTGAACTAGTCGGCGTTAAACGAGATTGAACTAGTCGACGTTAAACGAAATCGAACTAGTCGACGTTAAATGAAATTGAACTAGTCGACGTTTAACGAGATTGAACTAGTCGACGTTAAACGAAATTGAACTGGTCGGCCTTAAACGAGATTGAACTAGTCAGCGTTAAATGAAATTGAACTAGTCGAGGTTAAACGAAATTGAACTAGTCGAGGTTAAACGAGACTGAACTAGTCGACGTTTAACGAGATTGAACTAGTCGAGGTTAAACGAAATTGAACTAGTCGACGTTAAACGAGATTGAA
>NW_021832070.1:30000-34296 GCF_006345805.1 Octopus sinensis
AATAATAATAATAATAATAATAATAATAATAATAATAATAATGGTGATAATAATAATGATAATAATAATGGTTTCAAATCTTGGCACAAGGCAAAGCAAGTTCAGGGAGGGTGTTAGTTGATTACATCGACCCCAGTACACAACTGGTATTTATTTTATTGACCCCGAAAGGATGAAAGGCAAAGTCGACCTCAGCGGAATTTGAACTCAGAACGTAAAGACTGACGAAATGTCTCTAAGGATATATATATATATATATAGATATATATATGTATATATATAGATGCATATATATACACATACACATGCATTATATATATATATATAAATAAGGATAAGATCAATATTTAAATAACGATTTTATCAGGTGGCCAGCATGAGAATAACATCCTTTCAAAGGTAATAACTATTGATAATTATAATTTAGGCTATCTAAGAGATACCAGCAGGCTGCAAATAACAGTCAAAACTTGACTCTAAAGACACATTAAATGTGCTGTATGAACATTTAATGTGGATTTAGAGTCAAGTTTTGACTGCTATTTCCAGCGTGGTGGTATCTCTTAGATGCCCTAAATTATAATTTTATATATATATGCATCTATCCATCTATCTATCTATCTAATCTATCTATCTATCTATCTATCTATCTATCTATCTATCTATCTATCTATCTATCTATCTATCTATATGTTATATATACATGCATATAATATAATATATATATCTATATATATATATATATATATATAATATATATATATATATATATATATATGTATATATTATATTATATATTATATATATTATAATATATATATACATACATATGCATTATATATATGTATACTATGCATATATATCTCATATAAATAATGTATACCTCGATTCCAGGCACTACATTGTGTCCTTAAGCAAGACACTTTATTTCACGTGTCTTGCTTCAGTTCGCTCACTCAGCTGGCAGAAATGAGTTGTACTTGTATTTCCAAGGCTCAGTCTTATTACATTCTGTGTATCACGCTGGCTTCTGATCTTAACTGATTGGAAGTGTTATCATGTACATTGTTTTGTCTTGGTATAAAAGATGGGCAAATATTCTGCTCAATACCACAGATTTGCTTGTCAGTTGTTTGACCTTAACCAGTTGAGCATGTCCCTTGGTGACTGACGGTATGTGCATCTCTGATCACGAGCAGAAGTAGTGAGGGAGCATCATAGCCATGCGTTGAGAGGGATTCTTTGGGGTTTGGATAATTCACCTTTGAGAACATGGGTGTTTCATTCAACATCCTTAAACAACCCTTATTCAGGAACCTTTTGAGTAGGATGGGCTACTCGACCTGAAGAAAATTCTAACTGGCCCACTTACAAGATCATGCGCTGTTTATCTTGATATGAGATCACCATGTCGCGCACATATGGTTGTGATGCATGTGCCTAGTTTACCCTTATCAGATGGGTAGTCATGATGGGTATACTGGGTTTCGTATATTTTACCCCAGTATCACTTTGATGGCATGCACTGCTCTCACTTAATAATAATAATAATAATAATAATAATAATAATAATAATAATATTAATAATAATAATAAAATAATAAATGAAATAACAATAAAAATTATAATTATAATGATAATAATAATAATAATAATAATAATAATAATAATAATAATAATAATAATTTCAGAAGCGTTTCCACGATCGTAAAGCAAGTGGAAGAAACAGAAAGAAAATGCAATCCCTTAAAATTTGAAATAGGAATAATCTGGAGCATGCGAATAGTAATGATTGTGCCTATAATAATTGGTGCGTTGGAAATGGTAAGCAATGATTCAGATAAATGACTGGAGGACTGAAGGACATTGAAATAGAATGCCTGGTAGAGCTCCTCCAGGAAGTTTGTCTCTTAGGGACAGCAAAGCTCATCAGGAGGGTTCTAAGTACTTGAAAGACTGCTGAAAACTAGTGGACACCTAAGGCTACAAGTAGTAACGCGCTAACCACATAAATCCTGCCAGGAATAAGACCGAACATGAGCCAACACAAAATAGGCACAAGGCCAGAAAATTGCGGCGTGATGCGGAATTTGTCGAGTAAATCAACATTATCACGTTACTGTTATTATAATTTTTTATTGACTAAAATAACGAGAAGTACAATATTTTTCAATCTTCAGTCACGGTGAATAACTCGTTTTCAGGATCTCTGTGTTATTGTTATTTACTTAAGATATTTAAGGCGCTGCAAATTGTATGGAAGTTGATGGTAAAACCATAAAAATTTATATGTGTCAAAGGAAGACAAACGACTATTAATAAGAAAGGAAGTCGAGGCGTAATGGCCCAGTGGTTAGGGCAGCGGACTCGCGGTCATAAGATCGCGGTTTCGATTCCCAGACCGGGCGTTGTGAGTGTTTATTGAGCGAAAACACCTAAAAGTTCCACGAGGCTCCGGCAGGGGATGGTGGTGATCCCTGCTGTACTCTTTCACCACAACTTTCTCACACTCTCACTTCCTGTTTCTGTTGTACCTGTATTTCAAAGGGCCGGCCTTGTCACTCTCTGTGTCACGCTGAATATCCCCGAGAACTACGTTAAGGGTACACGTGTCTGTGGAGTGCTCAGCCACTTACACGTTAATTTCACGAGCAGGCTGTTCCGTTGATTCGGATCAACCGGAACCCTCATCGTCGTAACCGACGGAGTGCTTCCCAATAAGAAAGGAAGAATAGGGGTGACACAAGGCAATGATGGATGAAGAAAGGAAAAGTAAATAAAGAGCAGAAAAAGTCTGAGGTGAAACACTACCAAGTAGTCTGTGTATATATACATAGATGTACTTAGATGGAGGCTGTGTTTCCTAGTTAGCATAATAGGGGCTTTTCAAAGTGAGTGCATTTCACGAATATCTCGGATCTATTTTTCTGGTGTTTTCACAATATTTCTCATTAAAAAAAAGTTCATTGCGTAGATAAACGGACGAAAAACTGAGACCGCAAAACCGATGTTACTTCGAGCTGCTTTGTAAATGAAAATAAACTACTCTATATCTCTGTACTAGCATGAAATATTTTCTGGATTTTCGATATCTATCAGGCATCATACGTTATACATACATAAACATATATATAATATATATTATATAATAATATATATATATATATATAATAATATATATATATATAATATATATGCATATACTATATTCATGTATATATCTATAATGCATAATATGCATATACTTTATTTCATATATTATATATTATAGATATATATATATATATATATGCATATACTATATTCATATATAGTATATATAAATGTGACCTCGTGTGTACCGTTGGGGATTTTTGTTCCTCTGTCTTCCCTTCTCTGGATCTTTCCTTCTCCTCTGTTTCCGACGAAGAGCTCCGCCCGAAAGGTTAAACCCTCCTTCTTTCCTTCTTTCCTGAGCGTCCAATAATACTATATTTGTTGCACGTCCTCGCGTTGTTGTGTTTTTTTGTGCTTTCTCTTTTGGATTAACTTTGTATATATATTTATATATGTATTTATATTTATATTTATATTATATATATGTACACACATTTACACACATATGTGTTATAAAGGTATTTAAATTTATGTGCATATGTATAAACGCATACATATATTTATATATTGACATATATATATCATATAACTCTCTCTATATGTATATATGTATATATATATTCATACATACATACCCACATATATACCTACCTACCTACCTACCTACACACACACACACACACACATATATATATATATATAATATATATATATATAGACATATATTATATATATATATATATATATATATATATATATATATATATATAGATATATATATATACAGGTGTACAACAAACCTTCTGTTAATCCAGTTTCGCACTACAATCCGTTTAACTAGCAATCCTTCAGTCTCTTTTTCCATTCCGACTCACATATATGTTTAAAAGACAAAGTGTCTCCTAGTGATGGCTGCTCTAACTACTAGAAATAGCAACCTCATCTGCCTCAAATCACTCACTGCTATCATTGAACCCCACCCGCCAAAAAATAAACAGGGAAGTGAAATATTAGATAACGTAGTTGTAGATGTAGAATGTGTGAGATGACTAAGCACTAGATAGGCACGGCTGGAACGCGTTTGATCTTAGGCTTGCTCAGTCAGAACCGTCCTGGAGTTAAAAAAATAGCAACTACATAACTACAACTTCCGCAGCTACGGTCTCTCTCTTCCGCTCTCTCTCTCCCTCTCTCCCTCTC
>NW_021832071.1:0-15000 GCF_006345805.1 Octopus sinensis
TGTTAAAAAAGTGCAAAGCATGGCCGTGCGGTTGAGAAGCTCGTTTGGCAACCACGTGGTCTTCGGTTCAGTCCCACTGAGTGTCACCTTGGGCAAGTGTCTTATCTACTAAAACCCCAGGCCATCCAAAGCCTTGCCATCATGTGTGTGTGTGTGTGTGTGTGTGTGTGTATTGTGTGTGTGTGTGCGGGCGCGCGTGTGTGTCCCCTACTGTTTGACCACTGGTGTTTGTTTGTTTACATCCCCAAAACTTAGCTGTTTGGCCAACGAGATTGATAAAGTACCAAACTTAAAGACAAAAACAAAGAAGTATTGGGGTCGGATGTGTTTTTGCCAAAAAAATCCCTTTCAAGGCTCTGCCCCAGCATGGCCACACTCCATATAAAAATAAGCAACCCCATCATTAAAATCTCAAAGCTTCAAGATAACCTGATTCATTCAAAACCATTAAGAAGCTTTAGATTTGACAGAATAATCTGAATTCTAAGGGGTCAAGGAAAGGGATCGCAACATAAAACTATGAAGAAAGGCATTAATCTCTCTCTATATAAAGCTGAAGTTGTCTGTGTATGGCCAGTTTGGTAGCCTTCAACTAACACTATCTCCTCCGAGACCCTGCAGCACAAAGGTTTGCTCTTCCTTCTGTAGAAGAAAATAATTCAAATTGGACTATGTTAACACCAAAAATTATTTACATCAAAAAGGTGCTTTTTTACTATGAAAATCCCTATTTTTTTACGATTCTTTAACTGCTGTGTCGCCATTTTTCAGTGTATTTCAACCAGAAAAATGTTCACTTAAAGAGAATAACAAGCTACATAATGCAAAATTTTTACTTTTCAAAAATTCCAATTCTAAAGGGTCGAAACAAACCCGAGCAACGCCGGGTGATACTGCTAGTTTAAATATATTTTAAAATGAAAGCAGAGATGTTCTAAGTAACTTTAGTATTAAAAGACTGTAAAATACTCCTCAGAAAATTTATCTTCAGCTCAGTTCCGATTTTGATAGAATATTCGGCAGAGCATTTTCTGATGTCTTTTGTTGTTGGCCTCTGAACCAGTTGACCAGTAATGGCTGTTTGTTGTCATTGGGTCAAGGATGACCCAGCAGACCTCCATGTCCAAACATATTCCAGTCACACCAATCAGATCTTTTTTCGTCTTTTTTCATTTTTCACAAATAAGATGCAAGCATGGTCGGGTGATTAAGAAGCTCACTTCCCAGTCCCATGGTCTCTGGTTCAGTCCCACTGCATGGCACCTTGGTCTTTTACTACAGCCCTGGCTGACCAAAGCTTTATGGAGTGGATTTGGTTGATGCCAACTGAAAATTAGCTGATTGTATATATGTGTGTGTGTGTGTGTGTGTGTGTGTGTCAGATTTTGTTCCCCACACCACTTAACAACGGGTGTTGGTTTGTTTATGTCTATGTAACTTAGGATTTCAGCAAAAGAGTTTGAGACTTAAAAAAGTAGGTGGTGGTGGGTGCAATTTGCTTGAATATAACTGGTCAAGATGGTACCCCAACATGGCTGGAATCTAATGGCTAAAATAGTAGAAGTAAACAGTAAAGTAAACAATGGAAGAGAATGTATTTAGGTGTCCATTAAGTTTGATCCGAGGGAGATTTGGCTGTTATTTCCAGCAGGTCAAGTGACCACGTAGATGGTTCACTTTAGATATCCACTCAGAGTAATTGATGGTCCATCAAATTGTTGGTGAAAAATAGTTTTGTTGGTTTTTCCTCTTTTTATGACAACATTTCCAATAAAATACACTATCCATGGATTTCAATTAATTTTGAAAATAATGAAAGAATTTTGGTGAAGGAACTCTCGTTAAGTTAGTGTTTGGAACGTAACTTAACAAAGAGGTTCTCACATAAAATTATAATGGAAGGTTTTAATTAAAAAGTGAAAGCTTTCAAACAGTTTTGTAGAAGAGGAATGGTCTCAGGTTGGTTGGCGGCAAAACTCAGTAAAGTATTCTGCAAACAATAACCACACAGCTTTGTCTTCGTTTTATCCAGGTAATGCATCCCAACCAGGTGGTCTTGGGTTCAGTCTCACTGTGTGGCACCATGGGTAAAAGAGTTCTACTGTAGACCAAAGACTTGGGAATGAACTTGGTAGAAGAAAACTGAAAGATGCATGTGTGTGTGTGTAAAATCCTTGTTTTGACAAAATGTGAAGATTGTAAACAAGCATCACTGTCATACAAGCAGTGTTGTTTGCTTCCAGTCCTCCACAAAAAAACATGTCTAGCAAAAGGGAAATATTACTTTGCTGAAAACAGGTGAGGGTTGGCAACAGGAAAAGCATCCAGCTGTACAAAATTTGCCTCAATAAACTTCACGTACATACATACATCATAAAATGTCAGGAGGTATGAGAGAGGTGAATATATTTATTTAAAACACTTGACAAGAGATTAAATACTTCCTCACTCTTTGTGGATTATATATTCCTCATCAATCAGATCTCCTGGATTTCAGTTATATAGAACTCTGCATTATACTCCTCCGTTTTTAGCTTACTATGTGGTCTGCTAGCCAGATCCAGTAGAGGAGCTTGCTGTGATAGCCACATGATTCATATATTATACTACAAATGTGTGTGTGTGTGTGCATGGGAGTATCATAAAGGAAAAAAACCTATTACAAAAATGTCCCCTATTGTGTGACTTATCTGTCCCTTCTCCTGTATTTTATTGGTGGACAAAGGCATGGATGAGCAGCTAAAAAATTCCACTTTACAACCAAGAGGACTCAGGCTCAATCCCACTGCATGACATCTTGAGCAAGTACATTTGCCACAGCATTGTGACAGCCCAAACACTGTGAGTGAATTTGAGTAAATGGAAACTGTACTGAACCCTCTATGAATGACTGTACTTGTAAATCAAAGCTCCAGCCTTGCCACACACTGTGTCATGCTGATTCTACTTGTGAATTACATTATGAGTATATGGGTCTATGGAATACTCAGCCATTTCACATGGTACTTGATGACTGGACGATTGAACAACTGGACACCCATAGATCAAAATTAATATGGAAGTCCAACATTATTCTTTTGGCTCTCTATATTAAGATTAGCACTAACTTAACTGCTAGTTCTTAAAGCAGAAGGAGTCCCAGGGTAAAATTCCTTTGACTCGTTCTCTTAGAGATATAGTTTGTGTTTAAAGAGGTTTAAAGTAAATATGGAGTTTAGGAAAAACTATGCTACTGACTTCTCTCAAACATGCAAATACTACTCTCCTTAGTTTTAAAGACTCATACGGCCGAGTTATGCAAAGCCACATGGCCTAGTGGTTAGTGTGTTGCACTCCATAACCTCAAGATAATAAGTTCAGTTCCCAGGCCAGGTGATGTGATGTGTTTATGAGCAAAATGCTTCATTTCACATTGGCCCAGGCCAATCAGCTGCACATGAGGAACCCTGCAACCGACTGGCATTCTTGGTCAGAGGAAGTGTTGTGATCTCAGCCATTTCTTTGTCATGGGAACTGGGTAACCAGCCCCTGTATCATTCCCCTCATTCTCCTTCAAGACACATGTTCCAAGCTGGCATGGGTTGGATGGTTTTGACAGGGTCCAACGGGTCTAAGGGCTGCCTCGTGCTCCAGTGTCTGCTTTGGCAGGGTTTCTGCAGCTGGATGCCCTTCCTAATGCCAACCCCTTTACAGCAAGAACTGGGTCCTCTTTTGTACCGACCGGCACTAGTGAGGCTGCCCTGCAGTGGCTACCAAGACTACAAACCCTGATGGGGCAACTTTATGCAGTGAGATGAGGGGTTAAGTATGAGGGAAAAGGGCCAAAGAAGAACAGGCCCCTTACTGTTGAAGAGCTGAATGACTACTCACATTTTAGGAGAGAGAGAGAGAGAGAGAGGAGAGAGAGAGAGAGAGAGAGAGAGGAGAGAGAGAGAGAGAGAGAAAGCAGAGCTGGAAAGTGATAAAAATGATGCGTGTATATGTGTGTGTGTGCATGAATGTGTATGAGTTTGTGAGTGTGTGTGTGTGCACAAATGTGTGTGTGTGTGTATGTGTGTGTTTGTGTTAGAGTAATATTAGAATGCGGGGGTGGTGCAGTCTTGTCAGGCAGCTGTTATTTGAGCAATTCATTAAAGCGTAAGGTTTATTGGCAGATGGAGCTGAGGTGACATGTAATAATAGATTGTCATCACAGTTGTCATCATCACAAATGATTTTCCCTTAATTTATTTAACAGTTTAAATCAATAACGAGGCATTTGCAGAGAGAGAGAGAGAGAGAGAGAGAGAGAGAGAGAGAGAGAGAGAGAGAGAGAGAGAGAGAGAGAGAGAGAGAGAGAGAGAGAGAGAGAGAGAGAGAGAGAGAGTAAACTGCAATTTCTAAAGAATCACAAGTAATTTGAGAGTTTCTTTGGTTGTTAAGAGTACAACCTGTAGAAGAAGAAGAAGAATTTTGAGTTCAGTTCTGCTGGTTTGTTATGGATACTTTGTGTAAAATGATAAAGGATAGGTGCGGGGGCTGTGTGGTTAAAAGGCAACTATGTGGTGTCAGGTTCAATTCCTCTGTGTGCCACCGTGGGCAAGTGTCTTACTTTAGCCCTGGGCTGAATAACGCCCTGATTCCTTCTGAGTAGATTTGGTAGATGGAAACTGAAAGAAGCCTGTCATGCAAGCATGCATGTATGTATGTATATGTATCAGTGTATACATGTATATACACACACACACACACACATACACACGTGTATGTGTATATATGCATGTATATGTGTGTGTGTTCAGCCCCCCCCCCCCTTCATCATCACTTGATAAACAGAATTGGTTTGTTTATTTTCCTATTATTTCACAGTTTAGCAAAAAAGACAAACAAAACAAAAAAAAAGCACAAAAAAACCCTCCAAGGGGCAGAGCTCCAGCATGGCCACAGTCCAGTGAGTGAAGCAAGAGACAAAACATTATGTTATATCCCAGCAGACAAGAAATAGATTTTGGGAGCCAAGAGAGAGGAGGAGGAGGACCCTGTCTTGAGGTGCAGGGGGGGACCTTCCGTCCACATGTGAAATTTTGTCCACATTCACACATGGAACTGTCAGCAGAGAAAGTCTCTAAAAGCCTTTCATGTTTACTGCATGGATCCAATGCATGATGGAGCCATGGAACTGAATCCTCCTCCTCCTCCTCATCATCATCATTGTCCTTTTGCTGAACACCTTTCCATGCTGGCATGGGTTGGACAGAATTTGCTGAGGTGGATTTTTCTATGGCAGAACGCTTTTACTGCCACAAACCCTCATCTATTTCCAAGTAAGGTAATATTTCCCCATGGCCAGACATGTTTCCATGGCAACAAAGGGCACCACTTACAGGATGGGGACATTTATTTACAACCATCCCAGGAAATCCAGACAAGGAGGTAGCCATACACACATACCTGTCTATGTATATAAATATAAATATAAATATATATATATATATATAATGCACACAAACAGATATGTATAGATAAGAGGGAGATTTCACTGCTTTTTCTAGCAGTTCCAACAAATACGTAAGGGATCCCTCACTGAGTTGCCATCTTGTTTACCTCTGCCTTAGTGAAGGCAGGGGTATTGCTTTTGGTCGTGTTTGTTTGTTTGTGGACAAGATATTTCAAGAACCATGCGATGGATTCGGATGAAACTTTCAGGGACGTTTGGCCTCGTGACTGGCACAAACTCATTAGATTTTGGGATCGATCTGGGACTGGACAAGGATCCTGGATTATTTTTCCTGTTTTTTTATTTACTTTTTGAGAGTGGTTGGGTTCGTTTTTAGTATCTCGTTTGTGAGAGCAGTCGAGTATATTTCAGATATTCTCATTTAAAAAATCATCTCCAGCCAATCATTGAGAGGCTGTTGCCTTGTTGTTGTTGTTACTGTTGTTTATGCGGATCCCCTTTGGCCTTGGTTAGTCTTGATCTGGTAAATCTATGACGAAAAACATTCTAACAGTCACCGTGTACTCCTCATTTCCAGACTTGCTCAAGCCTTTGGCTCCATACTACACTATTCTATGTGTTTTCCTTCTGTTTTTAGGAAAAACAGCAGGGTGTGTGATATATGGTGTGGGTTTGCCTGCTATGTCTAGCGTGTCGGATGACCTCATATATGATGCATGTGCACAGTTGATGCAAAACAGCTGACATGGAAGGAAGCAAATATTATATAAAGGAATGGAAATGTAATGGAACCCCCGAGGAGACATTTAATACTAGCTGGCTCAACCCACTCGTCTATAAATAGAGACAATGGATATGTTGTAGAGACAACTGATTTAAGTGAAATACAAATAGTTATTAAATACACAAACTCTATAATGAATTGACCCCCCCCCTTGGGATACACAGATCTGAGAACTTATTAACAGACCAAAGGGGTCACATACAAACCCTGCATATGGCTTGTCTTATATTTTGAAGTTGCTTCAGTCATTGGACTGCGACCAAGCTGGGGCACTACCTTGAAGGGTTTATTTGAATAAAATGACCCCAAGACATGTTTTTTTTTTTTTAAGGCATGGTACTGTTTCTATTAGTCTCTTTTGCTGAACTGTGAAGTTATGAGAACATATCTGAACCAACCAACACTAGCTGTCGGGTGGGGGTGGGGTGGGGGACAAGCACAAAGACAAACAGTCAAACCATTATATGTATGTGTGTGTGTGATCACATGACTGACCAAGCTATCACATGTTGTTATACACAACTGGTCACAATGCGCTTTTTGCATTGTTTTAATCTTTAAATGATGCCACCCTGCTGGCTAGGTGAACAGGCCTATATTTATACATATATATATACATATATATATATATATATATATATATGTATATACATATATATATATATCTCCCTCTCTCTTGGAGAGGCACAAGCACCTACATACATGGCAGTAACTTCCGCCTACTGAATTCAATCACAAAGCTTCGGTCGGCCCGGGGCTAAAGCAGAAGACACTTGCCCTAAGTGCCATGCGGTGGGACTGAACCTGGAACCATGTAGCTATCTATGTATATTTATTTCTTTATTTCCCACAGCGGGGTAAACACAGAGGGGACAAACAAGGACAGACAAAGGGATTAAGTTGATAACATTGACCCCAGTGCGTAACTGGTACTTATTTAATCAATCCCAAAAGGATGAAAGGCAAAGTTGACCTTGGTGGAATTTGAACTCAGAATGTAACGGCAGACGAAACGTTACTAAGCATTTTGCCTGACATGCTAACAATTCTGCCAACTCACTGCCCACCTGACAATTGGTGTTGGTTTGTTTATGTCCCCATAAAGTAGTTTGGCAAAAGAGATCAATAAAATAAGTACGAGGTTTAAAGTTACAAAAGTAATGAAGTCAGTTTGTTGAACCAAAACCCTTCAAAGTGGTGCCCCAGTATGACCGCAGTCCAATGATTGAAACAAGTAAAAAGTAAAAGATACTATGAAATCTTGGTGGTAAGTTTAATTTAAAATAGGAGGTTTGTATCATAAAACCCAAGGATGGCCTCAAGCAGGTTCATAGCAGAAAGGCTGAGGTGGAAATTTTGCTGCTATTTCTAGCTGGTCTTGTGACCTCAAAAACACTGCTGTCCATTGACTGAAGAAAATTCTTGCTTCACAATATTTCAGAAGTGACAGTCTCAAACAAGTTTTTAAATTAGGTAAAATTTATAAAGATGTGTGTGTGTGTGTGTATTTTTAATGTCCTCATTAAGCAAAGTATTTCAGTGCTTTTGTTAGAAAACTGAGAACAACTGCTTTTCTAAGAATAAAAACAATTTTGGTTCCAGTACAAACTGTAGAGCTTAAGGAGAATAATTTGAAACTGCTCTTAAAGAAAGGATGTGTGTCCTCTTAGAAAAATAGCCGACACTTTCAGCCTTTTTCTAGAGATATAAATACACGCACACATATATTTATACACCTCCCATACATATATACATATATAAATCTGTTTTTATATATATATCTAAATCTGTTTATATATATATATATATATATAATCAGCATTGTTTTAACATTCCATTTCACATGCATGCACAGGTAAGACAAAGTTCATTGGAGCAGCTTTTCTATGGCAGAATGCCTTTCCTGTTGCCAAACCTCACCTGTTTCCATTTCCTAATTTCCAGACATAGTTTTTACGTGTCCCAGGCATGGGTATCTTAATGGAAATTGTAGTTAAGATACCCGTGCCAGTGACACGTAAAAAGCATCCACTACACTCTCAGAGTGGTTGGCATTAGGAAGGGCATCCAGCTGTAGAAACACTGCCAGATCAGACTGGAGCCTGGTGCAGCCTCCTGGCTTCCCAGACCCCGGTCGAACTGTCCAACCCATGCTAGCATGGAGAACGGATGTTAAATGATGATGAGTTTCCCTTCAACTGATGACAGGACAAAGGTATGCACAAGCACACGCACACAGGTTTGTATAGGAGGAAGAAGAGTGCTTAGCAAGTACATGAGCTGGGGTTCAGTCCCACCGGAAGACACTGTGGGCAAGTGTCTTCAACTGTAGCCCCTGGCTAACTAAAGTGTTGAGTGGATGTCAAGGATGGAAACTGAAAGAAATCTTGTTGTATAAATGTAAATGTGTGTGTGAGCCTGTCACTGACTGATTGCCCTTCACGTAATATTGTAAAGGTGAACAAATGTCCCCGTCAAGCAAACATGGGAAACTGGAAGCAAACGTGAATTGATGACGACGATGACATCTACAAAACTAAAAGCACACACACACAGTTGTGTATGTGATGAGCTTCTTTCAGTTTCCATATACCTAACCCACTCACAAAGCACTTGTTAGCCCAAACCTATAACAGGGGCCACTTAACCGGTGTCACGCAGTGATAGTGAACCTGAGACCCCATGGTTACAAAACAAGCTTCTTAACAAAAACAACCCCCCCCACTGCCCCTCACACCTAAAAACACCAGTCCCTGCCAGTCCCTTCTCATAATGCCTCCCTTCTTCATATCACTCTTTTACTTGTTTCAGTCATTTGACTGTGGCCATGCTGGAGCACCACATTTAGTTGAATGAATCAACCCCAGGACATATTCTTTGTAATCCTAGTACTTAGTACCTGGCGGTATCAGGACACACAAATGACAGGCTTCCACACAGTTTCTGTCTATCAAATTCACTCACAAGGCATTGGTGGGCCTGGGATTACAGTAGAAGACCTTTACCCAACGTGCCACACAGTGAGACCGAACCCCAAACCACATGACTGGGAAGCAAACTTCTTATCATACAACCATATCTATGTTCGAGAAAAAAAAAAGGCCATGGTCACGGCTGGAATGCTTTTTAACGCAGGGGTGCTTGTTCGATTAGAGCTTCCCTGGGGTTAAACAATAACAAAAATAGATTCAAGTCGAAGAGGCAGCCTCAACATGAATACTCGAAATAGCAACCAAATCCCTCACTACACACTCTATATTCTGAAAACAAAGGAAGGACATTAGAAAAAGTAGGACGGTCATGGTTGGACAGCGTTTCATTAATAGGCCGACCCAGCACTGGATTAACCATTAAGTAGAATAAGCATGTGCTTAAGACTTCACGGGAAAGTGGGGCACTACAGAAATGGTAAATGGTCCACAGTACAAAAGAAATCAGTTTAAACTTGCTAAAATAATAATCGCGGTAGGGTATATGAAATATAATTTCCAAGTGTTGATCGTGTCATGGCAAGGATCTGATCAAAAACTTTGCCATTTAAAAAAAGT
Source organism: Octopus sinensis (assembly GCF_006345805.1). NCBI lineage: Eukaryota > Metazoa > Mollusca > Cephalopoda > Octopoda > Octopodidae > Octopus > Octopus sinensis. The sequence continues at coordinate 9,770 of NW_021832071.1, forward strand.
GAAAAAAAACCTCTCATATAAATAAAGTCGAAGTCTACAAAAATAAACCTTATTTTCCATCTTATTGTCAGTTTCTTCTCATTAAAAAAAAAAAAATTATGGTTTATTATTGTTTATATTTTGAATTACATATATAGAGGGGTACCAAAAACCTTTTAAGTGTTTAGGGCCTTCATGGGTCTTCCTCCTGCCGTCTGTCCACTCATCCAGGACTGGTCGGTGTCCAAATATCTCTGTAAGCAGGTAGTGGGCCGCAATTCAAAGTTTAAGGTGGAGTGTTTTCGTTGACCACTTCAAAAAAACAAGTTGTCTTTCCGTGGGAAAAGCAGAATGAAGACGGAACTCTTTCTAAATGTTTGTCATTGTCATGTAGTAACTTGAATTAATTACCTACGTATCTACGTAGAGGATAATTAGAAATGAAACGATGTGTGTGTGTAGCTGCGTGCCCGTGTATTTCAACACACACACACACACATTCTTTCATTTCCACACCCGTTTGTAAACATCACCATCCTCCTATCTCCTTCTTACCCGCTTCCTCCATTCACACAAAGACTTGTTTACAAATTCAAATTTGCATCTGTTCATACACGTGGCCAACACGGGAAATATGTGTCCATGTCTAACCAAATGGTGGACGTTTTCACGTGTGTGTGTGTGTGTGTGTGTGTGTGTGTGTGTATGTTTATAGAAGGAAGATACATATACGTTCTTAGATAGATAGATAGATAGATATGTTTCTTTATTAGCCACACAGGGCTGCACATAGACAGGACAAATTACAAGGTAGAGCTTTTCTTTTGGGGGTAAAAAAAAGGGGTTTGGTTTTCGATCAAAAGGGATCGTAAAAGGAAAGAAAGAGGACAAAAAGGGGGGGGGGAAGAAAGAAAAAAAATTGATCAATAGGGATCGTTATCACAGAAATGTCAATATGAAGTGTAAAGGGGAGGACAGGTGAGGTTTACCCGTGGAAAGAAAAGCCTACGGAAAAGACCACGGTAACCTCGGTCAATGAAGTCACATGTTAGATAAAATAGATAGATAGATAGATAGATATAGAATGATAGATAGATAGACAGATAGATAGATAGACTCATAGACAGACGGACGGACAGACAGATATGGATAGATAGATATAGAATGATGTTGCTATGGAGTTGTGAAAAGGGTTAAACGTCACAACCTCCACACACACACACACACACAAGCTGATCGTCTAAAGTAATACACTTTCAGCATATACATAAGTTTATACTTATATACATGTGTGTGTGTGTAGGAGAGAGAGAGGACAGGGAGGGAGAGAGGATATCAGCAGCTGTTTTGTTCAGTGAGCGCGTGTGTATATATATATATAGGTGTGTGTGTACATATGTATATCGTGTGTGTACATATATATATATATATATATTCGGTATGTGGTAAGGCAATTCGTTGCTAAACCCTTTATTGCTTAGTATATATATATATATATACATACGTATATACAATATGAATGTATATACACACACACACAAATGGACATGGTAGCTGTCCAGTCATGTTACAAAAAATCTCAACGTAAGACTTCTACACACACACACACACGTAAGTGTATGTGTAGGCACACTTAGACATGTGTGTTTGCGCCGGGTGCAGCAACAAAGTGAATCATCTCCTACCTGTTTCTTAAATAAATACCAACTTCTAAGGCGTCGGCGGGGAGTTCTTTCTTGCAAAGGCCTCCCACACCAAACCAACGTATATGTGTGTATGTATATGTATAATATATATATATATATATATATATATATATATATATTATATATATTATGTGTATGTGTGTGTTTTAAATAAAATGAGACAACAAAGCAAGGCTGGTGTGGAATTTTCAGCACATTTATAAAGAGTAAATATTTATAAAGGGAAGTTAGTGTGTGTGAGTGTGTATGTATATATATATATATATATATATATATATATATATATACATATAATACATATATATACATATATATACATATATATATATATATACATGTATATACACACTGTGTGGTGTTTGTGCAGTTTGTAAGTACGTATCTACACATACACAGAAGCGTGGCTGAGTTTTTAAAAGTTTAGTTCGAGAAGATTCCTGAAGACAATGCCGGACACTGAGACATAAATCCATTCGCAGACTTTCTTCCCCTCCCAACACACACACACACACTCACGCACACACACATACACACATACACACACACACGTACGCACACATACGTACGCACACACACACGTACGCACACACACACACACACACATGCGCGCGTGCGAATGTGTGTATCTATTTCTTTTCTTTAGAACAGTAAATTCAAATTATGAAGTTAACAATTATACACTCACAGACACACATTGTATGTCTGAGTGTATAGAAATAGATATGTATGTATGTAATTATGCATGTATGTATAAAAGATGCTAATGTATACATCAACGCACAAAATATTTAAACAAGTGGAGACGGAGAATGGAATTATAATAGCAGAATATATTTATATACACAAGAAAGTAGGTTATATAATTAAAATGCCGAGCCGAAGGTAGCAATAAAAACTTCTACCAAGCAGTGGGAGACTTTTTTTTCTTCTTTTTTGATAATTAAATTCAACTTGCTGTCTACGTTCCTATCAGAATGTTAATACTGACATTTTAGAAGAGGAACCAAGTATTAAACTCTATCGAAGTTGACCATTCACTCCAAAAGCTACGAAGAGTTTCTGGCTTTGTTGTATCCAACATGGAACAAACGGGAAATAAAAGGAAAATATTTGGTCCTGGCCAACAAATGGTTGAGGAAGTTGGCACTTTGGGAGTCTGGTGTCCCCAGCCACGATCTCATTGCGCGCCAGCATCTGGGACAATTTTGTTGTCTTCTATGGTTTAGCTCTATGGGGCAGCCCAGAGCCCGTACAAGGGGACTAAGGACTGGGGTTTCGCAGTCATGTGTACCCAGCTATGCTCCCATTACGCGGTAGCACCCGGGGCAATTATTTGTTCTGTATGTTACAGCCACGGGTCGACCCAAACCGTATTGAAGGACTAAGGGCTGAAACCTTGCCCATGTAAACTCGAGTGGAGTGAATGCCTTGACCGTGAGATGAACCAACATTTGAAAGTGGCCCCCACCATTAACTATTGTCATTTCAAAAACTGTAAAGGCAAGAGTCTGCCTTTCTGCGAGGTACAAGGGTCCGCAGCCCCTTTAAACACTCACACATAACAGAGTATAACAACAACGAAACAGCTGGGTCCACTTGGGGAATAAGTTTAAGGGTTCAAGTGTGTGTGTGTGTGTGTTTAGAAGAAATTAAATAATTACAATTCGTTTCCAATCAATAAATACTACGAACAACTGGATCGCATCAACAAAATCGAATACACACATACACGCATATAGCAGTGAGTGTATATATATATATATATATATATATATATAGCCGCGGCGCGTGTGTTTATACACACACACATATAAAGCATAATATAATATATATATATATATATATATAGTCGCGAAGTTGTGTGTTTACAAATATTTTTGCTTCCAAAATAACGGAGAAAAACGGGAACTTTGCAATATATTTTACACAGAGAATGCATAAATGAATTGAATTGGTTGGGGTCAGTTCTGCATCTTTACTCGGAATTCTTATGCTTAGAGACGAGGGAACCCTCAGCCGAGGTGGTCAGCATATATATATATATATATATATATATATACAGTTCGGTCCTAAGAAGCATAGGTTTTCAAGTTAACAAGTTTGAAAACAATAACATCAACAAAACAACCTGAGAGAACAAGAAAAATAGAGAAGACATACATACATAGAGAGAGATAAACGGATGGATATATATATATTATATATATATATATATATATATACTATAGATATATATATATATATATGTGTGTGTGTTGTGTGTGTGTGTGTATATTATGCATATATATGTGTGTGTGAGACCAGGCAGAGAAGATGATGATAGTGAAGGGGAGAGGGTAATTATTATTGTTGACAAAGATAAGAATAATAGAAAGTTAAAAGTTTATATTTATGACGTATTTATGTTTATATATATATATGTACATACATACAAACACGCATACTTATATATGTGTGTGGTGGATTAACTTTATATATATATATATACATACATATATACATACACACACACACAACAATATACATAAACAAACCACCCACACCCACCCATATATAATATTATATATTAACACACACACATATATATATATCTCTTTCTCTCCATACAATGTATAATATACATACATATGCATATAAGATGTCGTATTATGTATTATTGTGTCTTACCCATGGTTACATTGATGCTGTTGTCTTGTTGTTGAAGTCGGCGGTCGGTACACACAAACAGAACCTCCTTTGTTAGCATGCTGCTGCTGCCCCGTTCACTGCGCCGCTCGACTGCCCCCCTCGACTGCTGCTGCGATGCCGAGTCAGCCTCACTTTCGATCACTCACACTCACTCACTCACTCACACGCGCTCACTCGTACACACACGCGCTCACTCACACACGCATTCAAGCACGCACTCACTCGTATATAAACTCACGCATACTTATATACACACATACACACACAGTGACATACGCACATACGCGTTCACGTACAAACCATGCAAACACACACTAACGTACATTTACCTACATACACAGGCGTGCAAACACACACACACACACTGTACAGTCATTTTAAAGATTAGTTACTCCTGGCAGCTCGTCCCATTTTCTCCGCCTTCTCTCAAATCTCTTCATTACTTCTTTTACTTACAACCGCCCTTTCTCTTCTCCGTCCCTATTCCACTTGGTCCTTTCTCTCTTCTCTTTTTCTCAACTTGCTCTTTTTCTTTCAGTATTTCTCGCTTTCTTTCTACTTTTCTTCCTTTCTTCCTTTCATTCATTCTTTCTTTCTTCTTATTCTCCCCCCCCAGTCTATTTCTATCCCCTCTCATTTCTTGACCCTTTCATTCTTTCTATCTTTTTTCTCTTACCCTAACCCCCTTCCTCCCTCTCTCTCATTTACTCAACCTTTCTCTTTTTCTAGACTTACCTCTTCTTCTTCCTTTCACATTCTCTCTCTTTCTCTCCGTTTTCCCCCTCTCCACTTTCCTTGTTTTTCTCTTCCCAGCTTTTCCACTATTTCTCTTTCCCTCGCTACTCCCCCCCTCTCTTT
>NW_021832071.1:20000-35000 GCF_006345805.1 Octopus sinensis
GAGTGGGACGGTAGGGGGTGGTCCGCCCCGGGAGGCACTTTTAAGGGGGTGGAATTTTGGGGGTCTGTTGTAGGCAATATGTGTTTTTTGTGGGGTCCGGGGGCAGCAAACAGATGGGCTGCCCCGGGCGGCATACACTCTAGCTACGCTACTGCCCCTACGACCTTCCCAGAGTAGATGGATGGATGGGTGTGTTGCACGTAAGCTTCCTCTCTCTCTTTATCAAATCGACGCTGCCTGAACAGGTTCATGGCGTACCCGACATCAGATGTCGAAATGATGGCAGATCAACGTGATTCGAAGTGTTTTGCGCAGGAACACAACGTACTGCCTGGTCTGGGAATCGAACCCATCATCTCGCCATCACGAATGCAACACCATTACTACTAGGCCACGCTCCCTTCATAGTCTAGTATAAAACAATCCTTTTTTTTTTTTTTTTGCTATAAGTACAGGGCCTGAAGGGTTTCAAATTTTGACACAAGGCCATCAATTTTGGGGGAGGGATGAGTCGATCACATCGACCCCAGTGCTCAACTGGTACTTACATTATCGATCTCGAAAGGATGAACTGCAAAGTGGACCTCGATGGCATTTGAACTCAGAACGAACACAACCGCTAGAAATGCAGCTCAGCAGTAACGATTCTGCCAACCCGCCTCACTTCATGTAGGATAAACTAATTCTTTCTTTATTGGCCTCAAGGGCTCAATATAATATAGAATAATAATTAACATTTGGCTAATTAATCATCAGTCTTTTTGTTGTTGTTGTTGTTTTTGTTTGCAATCAACGTTGTATTGTTGTCCAAATCTTTTATATTATTTTAGAGTATTTTATTTTATAGTTTTTAACTGTTCCGTTCCGTAAAATACTTCGGTTATGTCGGGTGGTGGCCGCCTTTCTCTTGTGTCTCTGTCTTTTATCTTTCCCGTTTTCGGGGCACTGGACTGTAGCCATGCTGGAGCACTGCCTTGAAGGGTTTTAATCGTAGAAATCGACCCCAGGACTTATCCATGGGTCTGTTTTGTCATCGAGTTCTTATTGAATTAATTCTTCCGACGTTTACCAAGCATAACAAAATCGCCAACAGCCAGCTTGGCAGAGTCGGTAGAGCATCTGAAAAGTAACAAATGCCTTGCAGTATTTCTTCCAGCACTCTCTGAGTTCAATTCCCATTCGGGTCACCTTGCCCGTTCATCCTTTCGAGATCAATAAAATCAAATACCAGTTGGAGACAATGGATTGACATAATTCTAAGAGTCCTTTCCTTCTGGGTCCGAATGCTAACCTTAATCCGTCACCCGGTTCCTAACTGGCCCTAAACCGGCTCTCAGTTCTCTTAAGAAAACCCACTGGTTATTTTCTCAGGGTTGTGAACAGCAAACCTCATTGTTGGCAATCGAAAGATCTACGCTCGAAATAATGTCGAGAAACGACTGGACTTAAATCCCGATAATCGGTGTGCACAACTGAGGCAGTGCAGGCGCGTGGCTCAGTGGTTCGGGTGTTGGACTCATGATCATAAGGTTGTGGTTTCGATTCCTTGACTGGGTGATGCGTTGTGTTCTTGAGCAAAAACACTTCACGTTGCTTCGGTGCCCTCCACTGGCAAAAATGAGTAATCCTGCGACGGACCGGCGTCCCGTCCAGGTGGGGGAATATGTACACCATGGAAACTGGAAAACCGGCCCCTTCGAGAAGGATATTTATCCCTTATTCGTTTGTAGCAGTATTAAATTAAAATAGGCATCTATGTACCATACTTAATTTATACACAGTGTCAATAGGCCAGCTACTGTATTATCTGTCGCGAGACAACATCTTTTATGGACTTGTTTTATTAAAAAAACTCAATAAATATCAGAAAGAGACGAACATTCTCCAAAGTTGCACCCAGGTACTCACAACTGAAATGGCACAAAATGGCAGAAATGCCTCTAGGGGTCTATTTTTAGTCACCAGACAGAAGTAAACAAACTAATTTAAATTATATTCCCGTCAATAGTTAAACAAAGTACTCAGTTGCTGATGATATACCAAAGCAGGACTGAAACTAGTCCGGTTAGTTTTTACGTAGGAACTAAGTGTTTATGTATGTCTACACGTCAAGTGTGGCCGATGAATCCCTGGATATATTCTCTAGGAAACAAGTTAAAGCTATTGTAACACCGTTACGACATTGAACAGTTTTTTTTTAAAGCCGCTTTCTGGCTCTGACTGGTCTTTGTTTGTCCTCCTCCTCCGTCCCCTCCTCCTGCCTTTACTTACCCTTCACCTCCCACCCGTCCCCATTTCAAGCATCACCTGGCATTGACTCTTGCCTTTCCTTCAGCAATTCTTACCTCCTCCTCCTCCTCCTCGTCAACCTTCTCTCACATTACTTCTCTCTCTCCCTTTGCCTTCTCTTCCCTTTACTCCTTTATGTATCCCACATATCGACAACCACATTTCCACATCTGTCCGTCTCTCTCTCTCTCTCTCTCTTTCTCCCACTCACTCATTCTGCCTCTTCCCCTCTTTCTTCCTCCTCTCTCTCCCCCTCTCTCCGATGAAAAGCCACGCCGCCGCATCTTACACTTCCAACTTAATCCTGAAACAAGTTAATGACAGAAGCCTCTACGCAGACGTTAGAAATAGCAGCCAAGTTTCTCCCCAAAACACGCGTTATACGTAATCATAGAAGACAAATTTTTTTAAGGGGGACACAGATGATGCGGTCCTAAAGCAAGGCTGACCTGGGGCCAATAGCAACAACAGCAACGATGACGATGAAGAAAGCAGTAACAACAACAACAACTCTTTTATGCAACGAAACGGCTGGGGGGGGGTACCGCTATGCAGTTTTTTGAGCTGCTAAGAATAGGAGCGAATCTCCCCTCAAATCACACTTTCATAGAATCTAGTAGATCCATCTGTTGGATCAGGTTTGAAAACTCTTGCGTGCATCGAACCAGTGGAGGAAGAGAGTGGCGGCTCCTAGATCAAATTAGTAGGGGGGGGTGCTTCAGAAAATTTCTAGCAGTTGTTTTAATATTGTGTAAAAGGAAACAAACATAAAAAAAAGAAAATTTATGTATAAATTTCATCGGTTCACGTTTTAGCCACTGCCGGGTTGTGTGTTGTGCACTGAACACCGCTGCGAATTCCCTCCTTGTTTTTCAAAAATCTCACCTAAATCACAAAATAAATGGGGAAAATCTGCCCTATTTTTCAAATCCTGGCAGCAACACTAAAGCTGGAAGCAGGATAATGATCTAATTCTACATTTTATCATATTCAAGAATATAAACATGTTTTTAAGCACAACACACGCGGAGTCAAAAAGAAACACTATCTTTCACCAGCACACAAGGGTCGGCACTGCGTGAACGACAATGCTTTCTCTCCCTAGCGTGCAGCTTCCAATCTCGGACATGTGAGCATGCGCACACCAGCCAAATACCGCGTCACTGGAACTGTGAAGTGCACAGTTCTATACAAAGATTTTTGTATTTTTTTTTTCGTAAACTAGGGGATGGCTATTGACATTAAGTTTAAGGATTATATAATCTACAAATATGAATAAAGAATTAAAGAAAAAAAGGACTCATTATATTGAATGTTATTGGTAATATCGAGTGGAAATAGGGGGCGGGGCTGCAGTTCCGCAGGGTCCCTACACGATCCGCCACTGGAGGAAGAGCAGAGCTTTACTTATTCGTTCGAATCCTCTAGAAATGGCAGCCAAGTTTTCTTTGAATCCCGCAACGCTCGCATAAAAAGGAGAGAATATATTAAAGAATCTAATCACAGATATTTGAAAAGGAAAAAAGGGGGGAAAAAAAAAGACTAGATGATTACGGCTGGAGCGCCGTTGATTATGGCGTCTGCTCACCGACGGCGGATCGGGTGTTAATTAATAAACGACGACAGAACACACCCGCGCGCGCACACAGATACATGTAATCCAGTATATTTTGTATAAAGACGAGGCGGTCACGGTTGGAGTGCCTTTCACCATAAGTCTGTTGAGCAAAGCACAAACAACAACGACAATAACAGCTACAACAGAAAACGCGTGCGCAGATTGGGGATATCGACACAGATGTCCACCCCCCAGCCCGTCGACTTTGTTTCCTCATAACTTCCAGAAAAATTGTTGGTCGTAAGTGAAATTTCTTACAAATACCTTTGAGATGGTGTAGATTGCGATTATGTCGGACTTCGATGCGAAAAACCAGAGAAAATATTGGTCGGTGCGCAGACGTTCTTACTGACACACGCCACACGTCTGTTACAAAATGAAATTTGGAAAATATTTGCGAATCCTCCGAATTTTCTTTTTCTTTTTTTTTTTTTGTCACAAAAAAATTCCAATATAATCGAAACTTTATCTGAAAGGTGTTTGTAAAAAAAACTTCATAAAATATATTCGTTTCTCTAAAAATTATGAGGGAACAAAGTCGCGTGTGGATGAGGAGGGGGGCAACATATTTGCGTAGGCACGGCGTCTTTTTATGCACACTGTATCAAAAACAAAGTCTGGGTGATCACGGTTGGAATGTCGTTGATCGCAAGTCTGCGCTTTTACGGCCGACCTAGAGATACACACCACCACCAACAACAACACCTTAATTCTTAACAGTATCAAAACCGAATGCACCGATAATGATTCGAGAGAAAAGCTTAATGAATCGCCAAAACTCCTCAAACGACAGAAAAAAGACGGCGCCATAAATTCATACCATGCTTTTCTCGCTTAGTTATGCCTAACAACGTTCTCTACTTTTGGCCACACCTTCCTCCTCTCTGTCTCTTCTCCTTCCATCGATTTTCGATGTCGATCCTCCTCAATGGCATTTTAGTCCCTCCCACCACGGGGCTTGGTCATCGTTTTGTAACTATTTGGATTATGCTTATCTCTTCCCTTTCTCTTTCTTTCCCATTCATTCGTCTTTCTTTCCTTCTTTCTCCTTCACTCCCTCCTACCTTCACTCCGTCCTCTTACTTTCACTTCAGTCTCGCTTCTCGCGTGTTTCTCCCTCTCTTCATCGCTTTCCTCCTCTCTCATCTCTTTAGGTTTTTGCCGCTTCGCCGCCGCCGCCGCCGCTGACGTCTCGGTTCTTTTTTTACAACACAAAGAAAGCTGTGTGCTACGCTTTAATGACATTTGCTATCAACAGATACAACACCACACACACACACACACATACATACATACATACATAATGAATACATACATACGTACATACACACACACACACATATACACACACATACATACATACATACATACGTACATACATACACACACACATACATACATACATACATACATACATACATACGTACGTGTGTGTGTGTGTGTGTGTATATGTAATGTTTTCATTCGTTCATAGACGAAAGAATAAAACAAGCACTGAATGTATGCGCACGCGCGTATAACTTAACCCTTTTGATACCAAACCGTCTGAGACCGTTTCTGGTTCTGCAATATAAACATTCTGTTTTTTAATGGAAATTTCGCGTTAATTTGTTCCAAACATCAGCTTCATAACGACCAAGTTGTTGTTACACCTAAATGGACCATTCTGTTCAAAACTAATGGAAACGAAGGCCGGGCATTTCAACAGAAACCAGCGGGTCCTTTATTTGCCCCAGCCGTGTCTAACTTAATGTAGGATTGGTCAGGATTTAGAAACGCATCGACCATTCGAGTCGTTGTTTACCGAGGAGTATCTGAGTGTCGGTGGCTGGTTTATCTGATGTTCGTAAGAAAAACGGGAGTAGGTACCGTTTGAATGGTTACGGAGGATTTTCTCTTCTTTCGTTCATTTCGGGATTATGAATAGATGCATACGCATGCGCACAGACAGACAGACAGATATGAAGGGCGTAGCCAGGTTCTAAATTTAGGGGCATGGATCCCATAAAGTAAAGGCACCGTGGCACACGCCAAACAGTTTTGAACTTATTGATTATACATTTTATAAAAGGCGCCAATTTTGAAAAGTGTGATCGGAGAAGCGGTCGCTGCCTTTGCTACGCTGCTGAAGTGTGTGTGTATGTGTGTGTGTGTGTGGTGTGTGTGTGTGTGCGTGCGCGCGCGCATTATATATATATAATAGAATTATGTTTCAAAAAGAAAATAGAAACTAAAACGTGGAAAAGGTACGGGAAAATTAAGAAGAAGAAAAAAGCGAAAATGCACATTGGATATCAAAAAAGGGCTTTTTTTAATGAAAAGTAACGATAAATATATATAATTAGATGAATTGAGGTAGAATTAAGAGGAATAAAAGTCATTATTTTGAATTGTTAAAGAGATTCAAAGTCATACCGGTTTCGTCAATTACTGTTCACTGGCTTTGAATGCGCACCCTGAGTAAAAAAAGATTATTGTAAGGGAGGTAATTGCTAACTTCCTTATCTCCGTTTTCTTTTCTTCTTTTATATATATATATATATATATATATATATATATATATATATATATATATATATATATATATAGAGAGAGAGAGAGAGAGAGAGAGGAGAGATAGATAGATAGATAGATAGATAGATAGATAGATAGATAGATAGATAGATAGATAGATAGATAGATAGATAGATAGATTTGAAATCAATATTATTTTAGAAAATTTTAAACACTTCTCTTGAGAGTGAATAGCGGTGAAGTAACATTAGCGAAAGATTTTTGTTTTGTTTTGTTTAGTTATAACCACGACGATAAATGAAGAACATTCGAAGAAGATACTCGACAATAAAGTCTACGAGCATTTTTCATTGGAAAAAAATGTAAAGAAATAAAAGAAAATCCATCAAAACATTTAGCATACGTTAACAAGAACAACAACGACGTCATCAATAACAGCAGCGAACGAGAAATTATAAGCGATTTAAAGAAATATTTTATTGCGTTTACAAACAGATGACTAGAATTTGAGTACAAATAAACGAACGGAATTTATTTTTTCAGAATAAAAATAATTCTCTGTTGGCAGAATTATAAATTAAAAATATTGTTTTGCAAAACATATTGATAATCACGATGTTCAGACGATTAGACGAATTTTTAGATAAAAACGAAAACAACAAAAAACTATGTAAATATATTGACAGGCGAAGCTGTGTAGTAAGAAGTTTGCTTCCCAGCCATGCGATTCAAGGTTCAATCCTGTAGCATGTCGCCCTGAGAAAGTATCTCCTAGTACAGCTTGGGCCAACCAAAGTCTTGTGAGTGGATTTGGCTGATGGGAACTGAAAGAAGCCCGTCGTGTGTATATTGTATGTGTACCGTAAATCCTCGAGTATAGTCCGCCCTTGAGTATAATACGCAGGGGGATTTTTAGGGGACTGTACCTCTGAAAAACCTAAACCTTGTGTATAATACGCACCCCTTCTCTAACTTGAGTCAAGGAGGTCTATATAACGTCCTTGGTTTGTAAAAATGTATACGGTAACGTCCTTTATTATTATTGTATATATAACATAATGCAAACGTCTAGCTTTTTCGTGCATTTTGTTTGCAGAAAATAAAGAAGTAACAGTAATAACGTTAAATAAATGTTGCTTACTGCAAATTATGGATGATTCTTTTATGACTTCGTTGCTTTAAGGCTTAGCTTAACGTATTTTCGCGCCCGACATCACAAAATGCGCCTGAATAAACATTGCCGGACAGCAAATAGACTCGGACATTGCTTAGAAAATATGTTTCCTTTTTAACCTCGTGTATAATACGCACTAGGGATTTTGACCTTTAAATTTTGGGAGAAAATGCGGATTATACTCGAGGATTTACGGTATGTCTTTCTCTCTTCCTCTCTGTCGGTCTGTCTGTCTGTCTCTCTTTCTGGGAGTGATGGACATCGTTATTGACAATTGACGGATTTGTATCCTCGTCATGTTTGTTGTTACCACAACGTTTCGACTGATGCACTCTCCACCCTTCAACAGGTGCCCTGGTGGGATTTCGAACCCAACCCTTTATTTGACTAATGGAGTACTCTGTTCTCATTCCTAAACTATTCTTCTTTTTTATTTTTTGATGAAGGCTGCAGAGTACATCAGCCGAAACGTGGTAACAACAAACAAGATGAGGACACATATCCATCCATTGTAAATAATGAATATGATTCCTCAATCCCCCAAAATATAGAATCGTACTACCTTCCTCGCTAATAATTACTATTCTTGACACGGACAGACAAACATTCTTACTCAGTAATGAAGCGATTCCCTTGTTATTAGTAATCTGACAAATACGGAAAAAGTTATGCCTCGCTAAAGAGGTCTAACGAGATTGAAACAAGTACGGAGTTGTCGCCTTTGTTTACCAATATCAGATTGATGAAATATTAGAACACTGAGCGATTAGTATTATTATTTACACTATTTTTTTATTAAGTACAATGACGATACAATAAATCTAGGTACATTTTAGTGGGGAAAAAGTCATCAACAACATCGACGCTATCGTCATCCTCACTATCACCACCACCAGCACCAGCACCACCACCAAGCACAACTACGACAGCAATAATAAATACAAATTAAAAAAAAAAAAACATTCTAAAGAAAGATTGTATCAGTTTTAGAAAACGTCGACTGGAATTTGAGGACAAATAAACAAATACATTTACTGTTAATAATACAAAACAAAACAAAACAAAAAATACTCAATTCACAAGATTATTAAATTTAAAATGTTAAAATGTTAATAATTATGGTATTTCAAACAATTTGACGATTTATAGATAAAAATCTTTTTTTTTTAACTACACAGTAAGAGTGTCTGGTATTCACGTATATATAAATGCGTTATTAAATACGACAACACACCAAATGACTTGTCGGGTGTATGAGATAGGTTCATTTGGTACCCGACCTGAAAGTGATATTGACTGTCTTTTATCTTGTACTTGTATCGGTCATTCGACTGCGGCCATGCTTAGGCACTTCCTCGAGGGGGTTTTAGTTGAACGAATTCGACTGCGGCCATGCTGGGACATCGCCTCGAGACAGTTTTAGTTGAACGAATCGACCCCAGGACTTTTTTTAAAGCGTGATACTAATCTGTCGGCTCTCTGTTGAATCAATCAATCAGTCATTTGTCATCTGTCATTCTTCGATGTGGTTCAACAACCATTCCCAACCAGTCAGGATTACTCTCAGCATGGATTGTACTGTTCACCCCTTCAATCGTTCTTTGAATACGAAACAGGAATTGCGGGACCTCTGTTTCGGTGCTTCTCCTCAGTCACCATCCCGTCCATCCATGCCAATCCGTCGCAAGGTTAACCATTTCCAGCTGAGAGGACTGGAGCAACATGAGATGAAGTGTTTCGCTCAAGAGCACGACACACGGCCAGTCTGGGGATTGAAACCATGATCTCGCAGTCGTGAGTGCAACATCCTAAACGCTAGGCCACGCTCCTTCATTACCGCTACATTACGGAAACGTAAACAAACTAACACCGGTCATCAAGCAAAAGTGGAGGGAAAGAACATTCTCAAACATACATACCCCCCCAACACACACATGTATATACGTCGGGCTTCCTTCGGTTTCCGTCCCACTCACTAAGGCTATATTAGAAGACACTTATCCAAGGAGTCACACAGTGGGACTGAACCAAGAACCCTATGGTTGGAAAGCAAACTTCTTACCACGCAACCATTAAGTAACGTTATATCCATAACGTATTTAGACGTTTCCAAATTTTGGTCTCAGGTCAGCGTCTTCGCAGAGAGGAGTAAGTCGATTCCAACTGCCAAATGCCATCCTCTTTCTCTTTTAATGTTTTTTTCTTTTTTTGAGACTTCGGGCAACTGATGGGAAATGTTGAACTTCGATCCTTATGTAAATACCTGAAATCCAAAATATGAAGTGTGAGCTGTTGGTGTGATAGGGTCGTGGGGTCTAAGGAGAAATGTTGAAAGGTTTGTCTTGAATAGGGTCGTCAGTTAGTGATGACAGACGCCATTTCTCTCTGGTGTGACTGAACGGTTAGGAAGTTCGCCTTGCAACCACATAGTCTTCGCGTTCGGTCCCATTGCAAGGTATCTTGTCCAAGTATCTTCTACTATAGTTTACTAATGGTTCGCTGATTCCCATAACTAGAAGTTCGTGCTTTTGCTAGATTCATTGGCCAACCGTGCGGTAACTTCGTCTGATGGTGACACACGAGATCGAAACACCACGGTGGTTTCGCTACTGGTGAACCGGTGAATCACGTGTGTTATGAACACACATCTAAAGGAAGGAGGTGTTCTCTGGTAGCGAAAAACAACAAAGAACAGCTTATTACATTCGAAAATGCCACAACGTATTAAGACTGAATAAATACATTTTTGTCCGGTTATTTGTATTTGTGTAACATTCTCCGTTTTTTTTCCGTCCTTGTTTTCGTACACCTTCGCTGCTTTTTTCCAAGGAATATAATGCTCTTAGCTTAGTTTTTCCTTGGGACTGGCCAGATTGGAGCAATCTCGAGTATAATCAGCCGAAATTGCAAAGATAATCTGGAACTCGACTGAGGAGAGAAAACTCCGAATGACCCATCCTTGTTTTCTTTGTATCGTCTATCTGGATGTTTTGCGTTCTTGTCCCATTTTGTATTCAGAGGTTGTACAGAAATTTGGGAACTGTAACCAAATGGATTTTGATAACATCTATAATTTGAATTCGGACATTTCCAGATCAGTCTCGACGCCCAGCAGTTATCTTTTTTTTTTTGGGGGGGGGGGGGGTGTTTTTGGTTTTACTTTTTATTCTCTTTCACTGTCTCTGTTCCACTTCCTAATTTGAAAAGAATGGTTTAAATCAAAATATAATTGCGAAAACAAAAGAAAGAAAGAAAGAAAGAGAAATTGTTTTCCTAAGATGGCATTGTTACGTCAGGGAATCTAGGGTGGATTTCGTAGAATCCTAGATCTGTAAATCTGGTGATTGCGATTCATTTGGCAAGGATCCGAAAGAAGAAAGATTAACCAAGAATGGCGAATTTCTTGTCAATAATTTCCTCTCTCTAAAGCTTTTACCACTTCTCCACCAATAATGGGCGTCTGTGACGTCACGTACGGATATCAACCGCTCTCCCACTCTTCCTCTCTCCCACTCTCTCTCTATATATACATCCATTTATCAATCTATTTATCTATCTATGTATCCTCGGTCTGTTTATCTCTCTCTTTCTCTCTCTCTCGCTATTCATTTATCTATCTATCTATCTGCCTGTCTGTCTGCTTGTTTGCCTGTCATTCTATTTACACACACACATAAACAGGGATAGTTAGAGACATAGAGAGAGGGCATAGAAAGAAAGAAAGATAGATAGGTAGATAAGTAGATAGATAGATAGATAGATAGATAGATAGATAGATAGATAGATAGATAGATAGATAGATAGATAGAGTGATGGATAGATCCATGTCTTATGTGTCATTTACATTCACGCATGCATCCACATATCCATACATAAACATGCATAGATGTGTGTGTGCGTGTGTGTGTGTGTGTTATTTCTGTATATATTTAAATCTTCTTATCCTGGCTTTAAATAGCAGTTTTCACTGAAGCCGCAATTAAAAATAAAAAAAATAATCGATATCTCAACATACTCCTCCTCTCCCCTACTCTCTCTCTCTCTCTCTCTCTCTCTCTCTCTCCCTCTCTCTTTCGATGACCACAATCACCATCAACACTAAAACCATCGCCGCCACCGCCGCCACCTTCCCCCAATATTCTCCAATAAACCAGAGAACCAAGAAATAAACAATCCTTGACATTTTGCTTAAATCTCCTAATTACATTCATTTCTTCTGTTTCACTTTACTTATCCCCCCCCTCTCACCTCCCCTTCTTTCCACAAACTCCTTTTTTGACTGCATCCCACCACCCCAACCCCACTGCTATCAGCCTTCGTCATCCCCACCATCACTACCACCATTAACACCACCACCAGCATCATCACAACCATCATCAGTACCACCACCGCCGCCGTCACCATGACTACTACCGCGGCAGCCATCCTACAACCACCAGGAACAACAAAGATCCACCAATATTGCTGTCACCACCACCACCAATAACAACAACAACAACTTCAACAGCAACAACAACAACCCCTACGACGACGGCGACGACTTTGACGAGGACGACAACATTCACACCAACACCTTCATAATGCCAGTGACAATTATTAAACTATTGAACCAAAAGAAAATATTTTCTACTCCATTTACTCACCTGTTTTCAATATCATATTGCCATACATGTGTGTGTGTGTGTGTATATATATATATATATATATATATGTGTGTGTGTGTGTGTGTGTGTGTGTGTGTGTGTGTGTGTTGTGTGTGTGTATAAAGTACATTGTTAATTGGGAATCCAATATTGGCGTAAGGGTGGAAAAATAAATGCGGGAAGTTGGATACGCAATCGTCAGAATGCTTTTAGGAGAAATGGAAAACAAGAAGAAAAACAACAACAAAAAAGGTGTAACAGCCGCCATTTTGAGGGAAATTCAAACGCGCGTCTCTGGTGGTGGCCATGGGGAACACAGAGAAATCGTTGTCGTGAATGCACGCGAGAATGCCTTGTGTGTGTGTGTGTGTGTGTGTTCAGTACTCAACAAAAAGCAGTTGCCAAAAAGAAGGCTAGTAAAACAGAATACGTCTACACTCACGGAATTTATATATATATATATATATATATATATTATGGAGGCGCCTGGCTTAGGGTGTTGCACTCACGATTGCGAGATCGTGGGTTCGATTGCGCTGTGTTCTTAAGCAAAACACTTCATTTCACGTTGCTCTGCGATCATTTCGTCGTCTGACATGTGGAAGATGTGGCACTTGTACAGGTAATATCGATTTGATGGAGAGTGTGAGCTTATGTGCACACGAACATTTGATTACTATAAACCAAATCATCTGCGTGGTTGTTCGGCAAAAAATTCAATTCTTACTTGGCCCTTAAGGGCTTTACACAGAGGGACAGGACAGGACAGACAGGGTGTGGGTCATCCATATATATATATATATATATATATATATATATAATCGATAACAAAATGAAATAACAAAGTGATGGCGTGTAAACAGTGGTAGCAAGTGTGAAGTCTGAACATTTTAAATATGAGAATAATAAGGAAGAGGATGCTGGGTTGGCCGTGGAGACCCCCACAAGCCCCGAACCGAACTGGTCACTCGGGTAAGACTTAGGAATTCAGGCTGAAGTGAGTCTCATATGACCATAACATTCAAATCCAGAGACCGGAGATCGTTCAGTATCCTTGCTCCCAAGGGTGATCCCAGACCACATACATTTGTGCTGCCTTGCTTGGGCGGGAACATGAGCGAAAAAAAAGAAAAAGAGGGAGTTACTTACGTTGTGTGCTCAGTGAAGGATTTTCCTCACTCCCTTTGCTGGCTTGTGGGGTATCCTCAATGAAATTTTTGTATAAGTGTTTTGTGAAGGTTCTTTGCAGATTTCCAAAGTCGCTGGTTGAATGGAAATGTCTCTTTATGTGAACAATTTGAACGTGCTCGCGGGACACGTGATTGCGGGCTCATGCACTCGTACGGTGTTGTATATCGTCAAGTTAACATTTGTACCATTTCACTCGAATAAATTCTTCACTTTTTTATGTCTTCAAGGTTTAAGTTGAGAGATTCTTGTTGCACTCGCACTACTGATTCGAAACTGCGACTGTTTAGTTTAAATTCCTTTTCTTTGAGGTCCTTAATTTTGTTGTTCGGAGTGTCCTTAAAAATATACGTTGTATTTCTTTTGGGGAATAGATCATTCCCCTGGTCGCAATAGGGGACAGAAGAAAACAGTTCATTGTACACTTTTATCTTGGTGGACGGAATCCTCACCGAGGCTGGAAGCCATGATTGAAAGATTAATTGCGTAGCAAAAATATAAATAAACGAAGGTAAAATTCGCCCCTAAAAGAGGGAATTTTGGATGCGACATCCCCTCCCCTGCTAAGCAGGTTCAGTTACGAAGATGCACAAAATTCAACCATAATAATTATAAACACACTTTGGTAAGAAGAATTTACAAAACTTACTGGCGTAAAAAACACGCCCGTTCGCAAGAAATCGCAGAACCCTCATACATGGCATCGTCTGACGACGGGAGGGTCCATTATATGTGTGTGTGTGTATATGAGGGATGGAGATGTATTATCAACGATTTATTTAGTCCTACACGTGTTTCAAATACTGTTCTATATTTTATGATTTGAACCTGAAAAATAAAGAATCGGAAGAAATACGGTGAGAATGAAAATGTGGTTTAGCGGTTCGACAGAGGAACACAAGGAAGAAAAAACAGAACACACACACACAGACAAGCTCAATCTCCCCTTGGTTGTCGACTAAAGAGAGTCGACACGGTTTCAATCCTCTGTCGATCGAACGATTCCGCCATTGTGCCGTATTGGAGTACTCAGCCACGTTTATGTAATTTAAGAAGTCGGACGTTCAGATGATCGTCGAAACCGGTGAAGGATCCATCATTCCCGGTGTAAAATATGGCCCCAGGAGGATGTGATTTCACATTGTAAATAAATCAATACCAATGAAAGAAAATAAATTGTTGAATTCTGCGAATATATTTACCATTTCTTTGGGATTCTTTCTGTGAGAAAACAGAAAGTAGAATAACAACAACAACAACAATAAAAATAATAACGACAACAACAAGCTTTTTTCTTAATTAATTTCAGTAAAAGGATTAACGAAATTGAATATTGGTGTTTTAAGAGGAAAAATAAATATAAGTGTGAGGGGGGTGGGTGAGAAGGGGTGTGAGAAGGGGGGTAGATGAGGGGGGAAGGATGGGGAGGAGGGAGAGGATAAAGAGAAAAAAACAAACAAAAGGAATAAATCAGGAAAAAAGGATAAGAGAGAGAGAGAGAGAGAGAAAAGGGAGAGGAGAAGGGGATATTGGAAGGAAGAAAGAAAGAAAGGAAGAAAGAAAGAAAGAAAGAA
>NW_021832072.1:0-5000 GCF_006345805.1 Octopus sinensis
TCACGCATTGCAATCAACACCCTTCTTTCCTTCCCTGAGCGTCTGCTAATGCTTTACATGCACCACGTAATCGCGTTGTTACATTTTTGAGTTTGTTCTTTGTTTTTTTTTGGGGGGGAGGTACTATATATATATAAATCTCCCCTTTTCCCCCTTTCGTTTTTTCTCCCTCATCCTTTCTCTAATTCTTTTTTCTCCCCTTCACCGTTTTCTATCTGTCTCTCCTTCTCTCGCCTTTACTATCTCTCTCTCTCACTCTCGTAGCTCAAACGTGACCATCGTCCATTTTCCTTCTCCTCACGTGATCATCTTTCTTTTCCTTCAGTCTGTTCGTACAGACCAAACGCATTCTTATTTGTCTCCTCTTCTATCTTTTCTCTTGTCAAAGACAATATTTCTCCAGCGTTCGCTACATCACCTCGTCTGGTCTAAAGGTCCTCCATGTTTGTTTTCATTAGGTTCGTTGTATGTCTCCACTGTCCTGTTTTTGTTACCAACTTTGACCCTCCGCAAATCCCAAATTTTATTTTGGTTCGCGAAGGCAACTGCCTTTCGAAACCTCATATTGTCGTTAAATGCTTGAAATGAGTAGATGGACACTCGACAACTGATGAAGGGTCGTTCTTTATGTTACTTGTTTTGTTTTCCCTGTTTCTGTCGTTGCTTGCACACTCAAGTCTTCGTATTTCATGTTGTTTACGTTTTGTGACGTCCTGTACCCATACACACACACACACACACACATATATATATATACATATATACATATACATGCACATACATACATACATATATATATGCATGTATATGTACGTATGTACATATATGTATGTATATATGCATATATATATAATTTATATTATTATATGACTGAACGCCGCACATCCATGTCCAAGTAAGTTATACATATATATATATATATATATATATATTATATATATATATGTGTGTGTGGTGGGTGGTGTGTGTGTGTGTGTGTGTGTGTGTGTGTGTATGTATGATCTGTCTGTCTATGGGTACATAAACATATACATACATAACTTTCATGCACACATACATATCTATACATTATATATATATATATATATATATCTATATATATTTATTTATATATATATATATATTAAAGAATGTTGGTTTGTGAAAGCACGTGGTTGAATATATAGAAAATAGTAAAAAGTGAAAAAACTACAGAAGGCTTGTTTTAAAAGGTTAAAGAATATATATTTAAGTCAATATGTCTGAAGAATATTATAAATTTTTTTCTTACAATGACATAGTTTAGAAGAAAGACCGGTTTCGCGTTTAGCTTTTCAAATTTCTTACGACATTATGTTTATGTTGAGCAGAGTTATCGTTACGTTTATGTTGAAAAGAGTTCTAAATAAGGGGAGGTAATGAGTGATTTCTTCCGGTGTAAGGGAGATAATCGCTTAAATTTTTTTGCCTTTCCCTTGGTGTGAATTTCTCTGTATCAGTACTACCACAATTTTTAATCTTTCCATTTTACCAATGTGCTATCGGATCACCAACACAAATCAGACTAAACAAGGAAACATTCTTCATTGAAAAGTACAAGCCCAGACTTAACCATTCCAACATGATGATACAGAGAAATTCACACCAAGGGAAAGGCAAAAAAATTTTAAGCGATTATCTCCCTTACACCGGAAGAAATCACTCATTACCTCCCCTTATTTAGAACTCTTTTCAACATAAACATAACGATAACTCTGCTCAACATAAACATAACGACCGTAAGAAATTTGAAAAGCTAAACGCGGAAACGGTTCTTTCTTCTAAACTATGTCATTGTAAGGAAAAAATTTATAATATTCTTCAGACATATTGACTTAAATATATATTCTTTAACCTAACTTTAAAACAAGCCTTCTGTAGTTTTTTCACTTTTTACTATTATATATATATATATATATATAATATATATATATATATATATTCAAACATATAAGGGACGGCCATAATAGGACATCCGACTCACTAGAAAGAGCAGCCAAACTCCAAACCACTAATAGTTGTAATTCTGAAATGGAAAGAGAAATAAAAACGTTTACCCTCTCCTTTCTGGACTATGCATAGTTTCGGCAATCTTTTGTAAATAAAATAATTTAATTAATTTATTTACCACTGGCGTTGCCTCTTCAGCAGAATATATATCCACGAAGCCTCGAGTCTATATGCTATAAATTTTCAAAATCCACCACGCTCGCGCGGTTTACTCAGCAGTAAATATAAACTGCCGATTTAAGTTCAAAATTAGCCAAAAAAATCATTAATTAATAAATTGTAGAGTAGCAAAAAATTCTAGAAAAATTCTCCGCTACCAGCGGTCAAGTGAGGAAGAAAAATAGTCAATAGACTATATCGTATACATTCAAACATATAAGGGACGGCCTTATATTTATTAATTAATGATTTTTTGGCTAATTTTGAACTTAAATCGGCAGTTTATATTTAGTGCTGAGTAAACCGCGCGAGCGTGGTGGATTTGGAAAATTTATAGCATATAGACTCGAGGCATGTTTATCATCGCCTCCTGGATATATGTTAGTCCTTGGCTTTTCTGCTGACGAGGCAACGCCTGTGGTAAATAAATAAATTAAATTATTTTATTTACAAAAGATTGCCGAAACTATGCATAGTCCAGAGAGGAGAGGGTAAACATTTTTATTTCTCTTTCCATTTCAGAATTACAACTATTAGTGGTTTGGAGTTTGGCTGCTCTTTCTAGTGAGTCGGGTGTCCTATTATGGCCGTCCCTTATATGTTTGAATGTATATTATATAGTCTATTGACTATTTCTCTTTCTAACTTGACCGCTGGTAGCGGAGAATTTTTCTAGAATTTTTTGCTACCCTAAAATTATTAATATATATATATATATATATATATATATATATTATATATATATATTATATATATATATATATATATACATATGTTTATACATACACAATATATAAACACACACTGCCAATGGACATTTTGTGAAAAACTTGATTAAATAAAACTTATCTTGGTGTGTAATAAATACAGGTAACACATCAGGTGATACAAGATTATCACAGCTTAACCCCTTTTACCCTCCAGGTAAGTCATGTCAACATTTTCACACATACCTCTGCATATCAACAACAACAAATCATCCTCAGAAACAACCGACTCTGATCTCAACGCCGTTGTCACTACATCCATTTGGCAAATAGGTTCCTCTCTCCTTTCGTCACTTACCAATTAACATCAAAAGTAAATATCCTCACAAGGTAATCGAAACCAATACATCTCCGATTCCATAGCAAAAACTGCCGGAATCTCATAACCGGAATCAACTTCATATCCTATTCCATACAGTGACAATATTCACAAATGAAATAAATGAACATCACAGAACGCGAAACGTTCTATAAATATACGCAAGGCTTTCGTTGGCCCCACAACGGTCAGGAGAAAAAACAACATAAGTGTGGTAAAAGTAAAATAAAAAACTATGAATCAGATCCACTGTTTGCTATGATAGTCGTGTCTGGGGATTCAGTTTCTTCCCCACAAAACTATAAACTTGAAAGACCCTAAAATACAGCAACAATATGCTTGAAATAATCAACCAGAGAAGACCAGGTAAACACTGATAACGAAGAAGTAAATGGATATGTGAAGGGAATGTTTTATTGATGAAGCAAACCTTATCTCCCATAGGTTCTGCTTTTACTATTTGGAAATAACGTCCACGTACCTACCACGTCTATAACACTGTAGAAAACTCACTACGTTTTAGAAATAAATTATTTTCCATTCAACCCAGACAAAATCCCGTACAATCGGGAATTACCTTGGCTATCAACAGCCTCATTATCCCTAAAACTGTCGCACTCGCTACCAGGATAACTTATGTGTAAAAATACAAGAAACGGGATGACCAGAGTATACTATCTTTAATCATAGATCGGCCCCATCATCAGGATTGACCCGAGGTTAAATAACACCAACAACCGTAACTGAAAGAAAAGTGTGCCATGCAGAGTAAGAAACGCAGTGTAACGCATGTAAAATGTGAATATTCAAAGCAAAATACGATGGATCATGGATTCTCCAGCGGTTTCAATGATGAGAATTATCAGAGAGTATCAGAGAGTAAGTTGCTGGGTAT
This sequence comes from Octopus sinensis, assembly GCF_006345805.1. Taxonomy (NCBI): domain Eukaryota; kingdom Metazoa; phylum Mollusca; class Cephalopoda; order Octopoda; family Octopodidae; genus Octopus; species Octopus sinensis. Next base: position 4,169 of record NW_021832072.1, read on the forward strand.
TCCAGAAATACTTATAACCTTTATGTGATGTTTAAGCAAACGGGTCCTACCCTTTAATAACTTGGTTTATCTGACTGGCTTCCACACATTTGACGCCAAATCATTTTCACTCATAAAGCTAACGTCGACTGTAGACTATGATACAGAAAATTGCCCAGGCGACTGCATCTAATACAAGGCACCATATTTATGAAGCGATCTTTTTTACCACTCTACCAAAATGAAAGCCGATATTTCATTCTTATCTTGTCGGCCATCTTACATCGTCTACTTCACACTATGAAGTAGAGATTTAAAACACCGCCATTTTAAAAATGACAGCGCAGTTAACTAGTTAAGGATGTTTTATTCATATGAATGGAATAGTATATACAATAAAAGCAAATAATAAAGTACAATAAATGGAAAATAAGCAACTAAAGAAAGATAAGGAAAAAAGAAAGTGAACGAAAGAAAGAACATCGTCGCTTCATTTCCTCCAATTTTCTAACCAAACACACACACGCGTATATATATATATATATATATAATATATATATATATATTATATATATATATATATATATATATATTATATATATATATATATATATATATATATATACATAAAGATAAATATATATAATATAATAAAGATATATACATACATATATATAAAGAAAACAACAGCCACAAAACGAGCGCAAACACTAGGAAGAGAAAATTAAACGTCCATATGTAATATGAGAGTCAGTGTAGCAGACATTCTGTGAAACAGAACGTATGACAAAAATCAATTAAATAACATTTACTCTTAATGCATGCGATAAAATGAAAACCAGGAAAAATAAAA
>NW_021832072.1:10000-30000 GCF_006345805.1 Octopus sinensis
TTATTATTATTATTATTATTATTATTATTATTATTATTATTATTATATTATTATTATTATTATTACTGAGTGAGAGAACAGTGCATGCCATCAAAGTGACACTGGGGTAAAATATACGAAGTCTAGGATACCCATCATGACTACCCGTGTGATAAGGGTACACTAGGTACATGCATCACAACCATATGTGCATGACATGGTGATCTCATATCAAGATAAACAGCACATGACCTTGCAGGTGGGGCCCAGTTAGAATTTTCTTCAGGTCGAGTAACCCATCCCACTTGAAAGGTCCCTGAATAAGGGTTGTTTAAGGATATTATTATTATTATCATCATCATTATTATTATTATTATTATTATCAGTAGTAGTAGTAGTAGTAGTAGTAGTAGTAGTAGTAGTAGTAGTAATAGTAGTAGTAATAGTAGTAGTAGTAATAGTAGTAGTAGTATTAGCGTGGGGAGCTGGCAGAGTCGTTAGCACGCCGGGCGAAATGCTTAGTGGTATTTCGCATGTCGCTACGTCCTGAGTTCAAATTCCGCCGAGGTTGACTTTGCGTTTCATCCTTACGAGGTCCATAAATTAAGTACCAGTTGAACACTGGGGTCGATGTAATCGACTCATCCTCACCCACCCCAAACTGCCCTTGTGGCAAAATTTTAAATTATTATTATTATTATTATTATTATTATTATTATTATTATTATTATTATTATCATCATCATCATTATCATCATCATCATCGTCATCGTCATGGTCATCATCATCATCATCATATGAACCTCGAAAGGTTAAAAAGCATAGTTACGAGGGGCGTTCAATAAGTAATGACCCTGACCCACTTCTCATAGCAGTAGAGCAACGATACTTGGCACAGTTATTAGTCTTTTTCTACATAGCAACCACCCAGAGTTACGCATTCTCCCATCGTTTGATGCAGCTCTGGAGACCGTTTTTGTAGAAGTCCCCAGCTTGGTCCTCCAACCACGACGTGACTTTAGAAATCAAGGCTGCATCATCTGGGAAATGCTTTCCTTTCAAAAACAACTTCATGGCTAGGAAGAGGTGAAAATCAGAGGGTGCAAGGTCAGGAGAGTAGGGGGGTGGGGAAGGAGTTCATAGCCGTACGCCTGTGCTTCTGATCTGGCGATACGCGAGTTGTGGACCGGAGCGTTGTCCTGCAGGAGGAGGATGCCTTCGCTGATCTTGCCCCGCCTCTTGATTTTGATAGCTTCTCTTAATTTCCTCAAAAGTGAAGCATAATAGGCTCCTGCAATTGTGGCACCCTTTGCCAGGAAATCTGTCATCACTACTCCGTCCTGGTCCCAGAAGACTGTGAGCATGACCTTGCCAGCGGAGGGCTGCACCCTTGCCTTCTTTGGAGGAGGTGAGTCACGGTGTGTCCACTGCATTGACTGGGCTTTGGTCTCTGGATCATAGTGATGGACCCAGGTTTCATCCTGTGTAATCAGTCTTTTGAAAAATTTTGACTCATCTTCTTGGCACATCTCCAAATTCATCCTCGAGCAATCGACACGTTTTTGCTTCTGGAAAGATGTGAGCAACCTGGGAATCCATCTGGCAGACACCTTTTGCATATGCAAATGGCCATGAATGATAGTTTCCACAGACCCGGTACTAATCTTGACCTCATGGGCTATTTGGCGAATAGTTATGCGTCGATCTTCCAAAATGGCAGCCTCAACATGACGGACAGATGCCTCATCAATGGCAGAAGGGAGGTGACCAGATCTGGAAGCTGTTTCCACAGAGTTCCGACCATGTTTGAATTCATGATGCCAGCGTTTTACAAGGTCATATGATGGGGCATCATCACCATAAGTTACTTTCATTTCATCAAAAGTCTCCTGTGGTGTGCGTCCTTTCAAATACAAAAACCGGATCACTGCTCGACACTCAACAGGCTCCATTTCACACTTGACTCAGTTCAAACACCTGTAAATCAGAAACCACAATTAGTTCAGAGCTGTAATTTGCCACTTAATCTATAAAGATATAAATAATTGTACATGCAAAATTTCAGCTAAATCAAATAACTGCAAGTAGGTCAGGAGCATTACTTATTGAACGCCCCTCGTATGTTTTTGATTTATTATTAGTGTTCCGTAATATGTTTTGCTAAAATTGCTGTTTCTTTTCAGATATCAGAAAAAAAAGCTAATTAAAATCCATTAAAATAATAGATCTATCGGATTTTGAAAGAGGTTAAATTGTTGGTGCTCATATGGCAAGCGCTAGCGTAATTAAAATAGCCGAAATGTTTGGTGTATCAAGAAGTACTGTCTCGAAAGTAATGACAGCCTTTGAGAAAGAGAGAAAAACTTCCTCGTCGATACGAAAGTCCGGAAAAAACCAAAACTTTCAGATAGGGACCGCCGGACTCGTACGCGAATTGTTAGAAATGATCACAAAGATACAGCTCCCAAAATTAGTGCAGAGCTTAATGACCACCTCGAGAACCCTGTTTCCACAAAAACTGTTCGCGGGGGCTACACAAAGCCGGATTTCTCGAGAGGGCTGCAATCAGAAAACTACTACTTTCAAAAACAAATGTTTCAAAACATTTAGAGAGGAGTAAAAACCTACAGAATTGGTCCCTAGAGCAGTGGTATAATGTTATTTTCACGGACGAGTCATCCTTTCCTTATTTCCGACTTCCGTCGAGTATAAGTGAGGAAACAGTCAGAAGAAGCAATTGACCCAGATTGCCTTCTTCCAACTGTTAAACATGGAGGGGGATCTGTGATGATCAGAGGGCTATATCTTGGAAATCCACCGGCCTAACAGTTTCCCTTCATGGCAGAATTAATAGTCAAGACTATTTAAGCATTTCATCTGATCAAATTCATCCTATGGTTGCGGAACTGTTTCCAAGGGGAAATGCAATCTTTTAGGATGATAATGCACCAATTCACACAGCTAAAGTTGTTACTGAATGGCACAAGGCACATTCCAGTGAAGTTGAACATCTTATCTGGCCACCACAGTCCCCAGATCTCAATATTATTGAACATTTCTGGTGCCTTTTAGAAAAACAAGTTAGGAGTCGATACCCTCCACCATCATCGCTACAAGAACTGGAGACTGTTTTAGCTGAAGAATGGACAAAAATTCCTTTGGAAACAATTCAAACGTTCTACGAGACCACACCTCGTAGAACTCAAGGTGTAATTACTGGCAAAGTCGGTCCTACTCCATATTAAAATAAATTTGTTTGACATCTTAAGGTGTTTCCATTATTTTGTCTAACCCCTGTATATATATATTATATATATATATATATATATATATATATATATTTATTTATATATATATATATTTATATATATATATATATATATATATACATATATATATATTATATATATATATATAATATATATATATATGCACATATATATATATTTATATATATATATATATCTATATATATATATATAATATATATATATATATATATATATATATATATATATATATATATATATATATACATATATGTGTATGGATGTATACACATACACAAAATTGTGTGCATGTATATATGCATATATGTGTGTGAATTTATACCGTCCTATCTATCTTAACGTTCGTTTATTAAACGACGGTAAACATTCTTAATGATGTAGCATTTAAATTATAGAAAATTAATAAAAACTTAATAGCCACTTTCGCAAAATAAATGCGAAATATTCCAAACGATTGCTTTAATTACTACAATACACCTGTATAAAATGCGCGTGGGTGGTTCTTCGTCGATTGTTTTTTCCAGCGTCGTAGTTAGTTGGCGTCGTACGAGCGTATGGAACTCTCACACGCTCCGCTACTTTTTCGTCTTAAAAACTTTCAAATCAATTCTCCTTTCCAATCAGAATTATTAATTTCGTTAATTTCTAGCTAGGCCTAGGCTATTTAATTACAGTGTAGCTAATTAAAATACTAACATAACCAGTAGTTATAAATCGAGCTAACTTTTCAAGCAATGTACGTATTCTGTCTAGTTTTTCCATTGTCTTTAGTTGTACGAATTTAATTCGACGACTTAATCACATCTCAATAGTAAAATGATTGATTAACTCTACGACCAACCATATTTTGTAATTCTGGAATCGCAACAACAGTGATATGGAAACCTATTGGTCGCCTGCGGCCTCTACCCATAATCCTGTGCTTTTTATTCATCAGTGCTTTATTCCGTTTCCCGCAACACGTCAAACGAACTTTCGATCTAAAACGTGAAATGTGGAATTAAGATGTTATGTTAGAATTAATATTAAATAACATAATAGTAGTTTTAGCATTGTTATGATTAATATCGGTTTTAAATTTTGACACATGGCCAGCAATTAAGTTCATTACACTGTACTTGCTTTATCGACCTTGAAACGATGAAAGGCAAAGTTAATCTCTGCAGAATTGGGGCGGGTGGTTTGCCTTATATCCTTTTGAGGTCGATAAAATAAGTATCAGTTGAAGATAGGGGTCGATTTAATCGACTTATCCCCTTCCTCAAACGTATTGGCTTATTGCCAAACTTTGAAACCAGTTCAGTTAAATAACGTTGTTTTCCTTTTTAAAAGTATTTCTTTTCACTTATAATAATTCGCTAAAAATACGTCTATCGTAGCTGTGTATTTTAGCTAATTTGCGTAATAAATCACATAGTATTTAGGTAGTTAAATCTTAATTTGGTTTTCCCGCTTCCAATATACCAAAAGAGTATGGCGACAATGCTATCGATAATACAAAGAAATAGAAAGGGATAACTTTGGAAGCAAAATATGACATCATAAATGAACAGAAAGCCGGAAGAATCGTCCCCGATTTAGCTTTCAATATTTTTTTCAGTCCACTACATCGACAATTTTAATGGTTAAAGAGAAATATTAAAACTATGCACCCCATACAATCAGGGAGAGTAATCATAGAAAAACGATTTGTAACCCTTTCCTCGGTTATTAACTCTGAAAACTGATGAGGCACAAGGATTAAATGCACCTGTTCCAAAGGCTGATATTTATGCTTAATCTTTAATCTATTTTAAGACGCTTAAAGAAAGAAAGTGACTCCGAAGGAACATTCATAGCAAACAATGACTATCCTTATAGATATTGGTTTCGAATTTCGGCACAGGGCTAGTAGGTCGATTACATTGACCCCAGTGATCAACTTGTACTTAATTTATCCCCTATGAAAGAATAAAAGGCAAAATCGACCCCGGCGGAATTTGAACTCAGAACGTAAGGACGGACGAAATGCTGCTAAGCATTTTGCTTGGCGTGCCACCTCGCGGCCTTAAATTGGCCTTATATAGATATTAAAGCTAAGTTGAACGATATAAGGGAAATAGCAAAAAGTTACAATGTCTAGTTTTGAGATGACAAATCTGTGCCCGGAAAATTATTGATATTCTAGAGGAATATGGTTTGACATTTTCAGTAAATTTAATGTAGCTAAAAGTGCCTATTTTGGCGGAGCACGGTAGTAATGAGCCAAATGGGAAAGAAATTTCACTGAAGCCAAATTCTAAAACAGCTAAAGATTGCTACACGCAGTGTTCGTCAGGACTGAAAAGGCGTGGACAAATTGCCACTTTTAATGAAATTAACTTTTAGATTTGTCCATTCATGGTAGCGAAAAAAAAACGGAATTATATAGACGTAAAATAGTTTTTCTTCTTATTAGTTAAGAGGGAATCATCACAAAATGAAATGTCCCTACTATTTACAAGGGGGTAGTATCATTTGTGCGTATGACTTACATGGGATTAATGTTATAATTTGGAAATAATTCGACTGGAGTTTAGACAAATGGTTGATCCTCATGCCGGAAATACAAGGGCAATTAAAGGCTTCGTAACGGTAACACTTCCGGTGACCGTATTGAAAGCAAAGAAACAATGTTTCATTTTCTACTGTATTGTTTGAAGATTGTGTTTTGACTCATTTTCATCTTCAACTTCGAACCTCAGCTTAAAAAATATAATTAAAACAAAAATATTTCATTTAATGTCCTACCGGAGAAAATGTAAATTTTGCCATTTACAAATTGTACGTTATCATCTTTCAAATATTAAATATTGTTTGTAATACCAAATACAACAATTTTGTAAGAAATAGGTCAATGTGTTATTTCACCATTTAAAGCATCTTTCTTAGTCACACGTTTGATCATTTAAGGCTAGCGGAAAGAATTTTGGAAATTATTCAATGTTCTGAATAGAGTAAAAGTAATAAAAGGAAAATGGCACAAAGTTACAGTGAAAAACATGAAGAAATGCTTCCAGTAACCTTTGCCCTCGATATATTGTGAATTTTGAGGGATTTGAAGAACCAATAAACGTTGCTTTTAAATAAAACAGCAATGACAGTACTAATTAGTTGTGACTTGATGTTCCTACCAACGACATAAATGATACGTTTTTATCACCTGACCAAGAGTTTAAAGCGAAGTCTTTATTGACAGAGAAGGTTGTGAAGAGGCCAAAGATGACCTATAAATGGTAATTGCTGTTTATTTCTGAACGTCTAAACGGTCTGAAGAAGTAACATCAGTAGCATCACATATCCAAGAACTAATTAAGATTTTCAAAATTGGAATTTTCAAACAGATTACAACTGATGTTGTAGACCAAAATAAATCTAACGGATTGTCATAGAAACAAGGAACCGTTGACGCGTTTATAAAGAAGAAAAAAAAAACGGAACATTCCCAGTTCCCAGTTCAAGTAACCCACCTCCCAAAAAAAAAACAAGAAAGTAAAATCCAATAATGAACCTAAACCAAATGGTAAAAACCCCAAAAAATATTAAGCGATGAATAAAAAGATATTTCAAAAGTTATTTGTAAAGGTTTTATTTTATCAAATAATTTTATAGGCTTCAGTCTCTGTTCATTCATTGATCGTTTAAAACTTCGTAAACCGTTTATATCAAATCTCCTGGATGAGACCGTAACCAGGGCCTATAACATTATTGCAAAGAGAAATCTAGTTTCGTTAAACGATCCATCATTTAACGATTAGGCATTTTCAGAGGATTGGGCCTTCAAGTCGAGATATACCAGACTCTCTCTCTCTCTCTCTCTCTCTTCTCTCTCTCTCTCTCTCTCTCTCTCTCTCTCTCTCTCCCTCTCTCTCTCTTTTTCTCTGTTTTATCTATCTATTTATCTATCTATCAATCAATCTGCCTAGATATCGATTTATTTTCCTATCCATCTATTTATATCACCTTTCAGTCTCATTAATCAGACGTGCTTGTTTTAATCTGTGACGTCAGAAAACATATTCCGTATGAATTGCAGGGTGGATTATGTAATCTACATAGCTGGAGTACCTTGGGATTAGTCAGAATTTCAAGAATAGAGGGATGAACAGATTGATAGATAGATAGATAGATAGATAGATAGATAGATAGATAGATAGATAGATAGATAGATAGATAGATAGATAGATAGATAGATAGATAGATAGATTAGTAGACTGATGTGTAACGTAAATATGGTATGCGTATATAAGTTCACACACACAGACACACACACACACACACATATATATATATATATACAAGCACATAGACATGTATATATATGTATATGTATTCGTATGTGCATAGTGAGAGTGCTTTGTTTACGTGGATTGTTTGGTAACTTGAGAATTTAATTCGTATCTTTAGTTCTCAAAATCTCGCTTGTCTAAACACTATCTTTATTTGTGTGTATAAATTCTGGGTACATCAGCTATTTATAAATATATACGCACACATTCACATACATATTTAGCTCTCTCTCTCTCTATATATATATATATATACATGTACAACACATACGTACATATATATGTAAATAAACATACACGTCACGTATTTATGCATATGTATATATACGTACATGTATATATAGTCATGTGTGTACATATATAAGCCATATATATATGTCTGTATATATATATATATTATATATATATATATATATAGATATATATATATATATATATATACATACATATATATATATATATATATATATATATATATATATATATATATATATATATATACATATATATGTTTATATATATATATATGCACATATATACATACGCCTATCCATATATATATCTATACACTCATATATACACATATGTATGAAGAAATATCTATGTATATATAAATCTAAGTATACATTCACACACACATATGTATATATATATATATATATACATATATACACATACATATGTTTGTGCGCACATGCATGTATATGTATGTGTGTATGTATGTATGTATGTATATATGTGTGTATGTATGAATGTATGTATGTATGTATGTATGTATATATGTGTGTATGTATGTATATATGTGTGTATGTATGTATGTATGTATGTATATATGTGTGTATGTATGTATATATGTGTGTATGTATGTATGTATGTATATATGTGTGTATGTATGAATGTATGTATGTATGTATGTATGTATGTATGTATGTATGTATGTATGTATGTATGTGTGTATGTATGCATATATGTATTGTTAGATAACTTAAAACTAATAACATGCGCGTCAGTAAATACACTTCTCAATTATTTTGATATACACACATGTCCTACATATACCATATATACATACATAAACTTATATACGCATGTATCTATGCGTATATAAACATAAATGTATAAACACATATTTGTGTGTGTATGTAATCTGTTATACATATATATATATACATACCTATGTATAACAGATGCTGATAATATATACATACATACATGCATACATACATACATACATATATGCATACATACATATATATGTATATATATATATATATATAATATATATATATATATATGATATATATATATATATATTATCAACATTTTTTTATCTTTCTCACTTCACTTGTTTTAACATCATATTCTGCTAAAATCCTCTTAAGATGACTATTGACTGATAATCTTATGTATGAGCATGTAGGTACGTCTGTATGGATGTATGTGTGAATGTATGTGTGAATGTATTTGTTTAGTGTTTGGCCCGACAGCTCTATAATCTGTTTGCAATGCTATCTCCGATAAAACAAAATGCTTGTACGGACGACGCTATGTAAACGTGGACGATCTTCCCGAGTTGTGTTTAAAAGGAAATTCTGCAGAATACGGCAATTTTTGCTCCTTGTTTGTATTGTTATATCTTCAATCTATCGTTTGATTTATATCATCTACGTCAATTTATTAATGTTGGACAAACATTCTTCTTTAACCAAGAAATAAATGTCAGAACTAAAGATAAATCGGATTTTTTTTTTCTCTCTTCTAATCATAGTCAACCATAACTACTGACCTTTGCGTAAATTAACTGTAATCTGTATTCTACTCACTTTACGGAATTGTTTGCTGCGAGATAATGCCGAGCTTAGAAAAATATTGAAGTTAGTTATTTACGTAGACAAGTTCTGTCTGAGACGTCCAACAGTCTTCGCAGTGGAATTCCTTCCACTCACAAAAAGATGGAACTTATTTAGACATGGCAAATGATTTCAAAGTTATTCAAACGGCTTTCTACATACATATTTGCATGCACAAATACATAAACACACACACAGATATATACATATGTGTGTATAAATGTGTGCGTGTGTGCGAGCGTGTATGTACGTATATGAATATGTAATTATGTGTGTAGACATAGATATACATACCTATGCGCGCGCGTGTGTTTAAGAAAATGTTTTTGCAAAGAATTATTGATACATTCACATTTGCAGAAACATTTTTTTTGTTTTTAATTAAAAGTTATTAATTTTATAACAAGAAGTTAACAATACGAAACTCAGAATAACAAGCGATTTGCTATGAATTGTTTGTATTGCGTTTGAGTGCTTCAGACGTTTACAGTTTTACAAACAGGCGTGTTAGGAGGGGGATAGATAGATAGATAGAGAGAGAGAGAGAAAGAGAGAGAGAGAGAGAGAGAGAGAGAGAGATAAACAGACAGACGGACGGGCGGAATTTAGGACAGACAGACAGACAGACAGGCAGATAGATAGATAGAAAGATAGACAGACAGAGAGATAGATAGATAAATACATAGATAAGATAGACAGACAGACAGACAGACAGACAGACAGACAGACAGATAGATAGATAGATAGATAGATAGATAGATAGATAGATAGATAGATAGATAGATAGATAGATAGATAGATAGAGATCCCTCATCCTTACTGGTTTTATCGCGCACACTGACATTAATCAATGGCATCTCTGCATCCCCGCACGCTGATGGAATGTCATCGCATATGCTAATTGAGCCATTGCTTGGACGCTGACACTCGACACTATTCCGGGTCAGAGTAGACTTAGGATAAGAAGCAGTACCATATGATGTCAAAGCATCGCAACTGCCAAACCACCAGAGTTCCTCTACAAGATGAGGTTTCAAGTCAATTCCCAGATATATACCTACCTACCTACCCACCCACCCAGCCACCTACCTGCCAACCTACCAACCTACCTACATACGCTTATACATAACTATACATATAAGCACATGTACGTATCTATCTACCTAACTACCTATCTGTCTGTCTCTCTCTCTCTCTCTCTTCTCTATATATATATATATATATATATATATATATATACATATATATCGTGGTATTGACCGGACTATCAGATATTACTACATACACATCGCTAGTCACAATGCGCTTCGCATTGTTTCTGCTTTCGAATGACGTCACCCGGCTGGCGAGCAGGCCAATATCCCCACCCCCTTATCAGAACCCTATTCCGTCGCAGGGTGACCCATTAACAGTTGGGTGGACTCGACCAACCTGTAACGAAACGTTTTGCTCAATAACAAGAACACAACCCGCCACCCGGTCCGGGAATCGAACCCATAGTCTAGCGATCATGAATGTATGACCCTAACCACTAGGGTATTGCATTCACGTTAGCTAGACCATGGGCTCGATTATGCATATTTGTATGTATGTATATACGTATGTATGTGTGCATTTGTTTGTATGTATGTATGTGTGTGTATATGTATACTCTTTACTCTTTACTCTTTTACTTGTTTCAGTCATTTGACTGCGGCCACGCTGGAGCACCGCCTTTAATCGAGCAAGTCGACCCCGGGACTTATTCTTTTGTAAGCCCAGTACTTATTCTATCGTTCTCTTTTTGCCGAACCGCTAAGTGACGGGGACATAAACACACCTGCATCGGTTGTCAAGCAATGCTAGGGGGACAAACACAGACACACAAGCACACACACATACATAGATATATACATATATACGACAGGCTTCTTTCAGTTTCCGTCTACCAAATCCACTCACAAGGCATTGGTTGGCCCGGGGCTATAGCAGAAGACACTTGCCCAAGATTCCACGCAGTGGGACTGAACCCGGAACCATGTGGTCGGTTAGCAAGCTACTTACCACACTTGTATGTGTGCATTTGTTTGTATGTATGTATGTGTGTGTATATGTATGTACGTATATCATTCTATTTATGATGTAAATATATACATATAGACATACATATGTCTGTGTGTGAATATGCATTAATATAGCGAAATTGCTGGATTAAAGATCAGAGAATGCATAAATCCATTCAGGACCCGCATAAGTTAAATATGGCGACAGAGTAACAGTTGTAGTTCACAGATTTAATTTTTAGCAATGAAGCCCTTCTTTTGCCAATTCATTTGATAGTTGTTGCGAAACAAATTATTTTGAATCAGTTATAGGAAGTTGAATTATTTCAGAACTAGCAGTATCGCCCGGCGTTGCTCGGGTTTGTAAGGGAAATAACTATATAAGCATTTTTAGAGAGTTATAGCCAAAACAAAGCAAAAAAATGCATTGAAAATGGAAAACAAATGATGGTAAATTTTTTTTTTTAATCGTTGACTCATCGTAGACATGTTTAGAGAGTTACTTCCCTTATATAATAGCGAAAAAATGCATTAAAATGGAAAAAAATGATGGTAATTTTTTTTTTAAATCGTAGACTCATCGTAGACGCGCGCTTATACCCAGAAGGGCTCGATATGAATCACGACTATAAGATGCCCGGTTTTGGTTAAACTGCACCGCAAAATGTGGGAGTAGTTAGGAATCTAAATCGTAGGAGACTGACACACAACCTTACTTTTATATATAAAGATATATTTGTGAATTCGGTTCTTTAGAAGTTGATACTTAACAATCAAAATAATTTTTTCGATATTTGACGCCAAAGGTGGATGACCATGAATAGTTCTTTGTGATGATTTCGGGTATTGTCTCTGAGTGTGTTCATCGATTGGCCAGTTGTTGTTTTGTTGTTGTCCGAGCTCCTCGGGATCGAAGTTTTCGTTTTGAGGTCCCAGCTGTCAATTGGTCAGCCACCATTTCCACACACTACGAGTCGTTCTGATCGTGCGCAATTTTGGACTCGGCATTACGTCCATACATCCTCATAATCCTTGCAGTTTTGCTGTGAATTTGCGAACCACAACAGAGAATTTAACTTCAATCATTTTTTCAAATTCCTGACCCCGTGGCCACGCGGTTTATTTTCGGCCTGGCATCGTTTTAAGATTGGTGAACGACAACTAAACTCTGCTCAGCATCAATATTGATGATGTTTTGCCAATCATCAATATTTTGGAACTGACCGGCAATGTGTGGAACTAATCGACAATATTGTAGAAATTTGGTTAAGGCTCCAGACATGAATTTATCTCAGCTTTAGCCATTTTCATAACTTCGAAACATCTGACCAAACATTAAACTTCCATTAGAGAAAGAAGGTGAAAGGAAAAACTTGTCAAATTAATTAAGGCCTTGGAATTTACACCATTTACTAAATTCTCTGTAATCGAATTAAGAACCAGTGTTGCGTCCAGGTGTCTTTGGCAACCTCGAAGTTGTGCAGAATGTTTATAGGTGTATTGCTCATTTGCAAAACTATAGGCCATATTATTTATGCTTCTCCAACGACAAGATAATGGCTTTTATTATACTCTGCCAGCAGCAAATGGGTTTGTTTTCGTCTTTCATTTAGCGGAGACCCTTTATTTGAATGTCTGGTTGGTTTCGTCTTCTTTCTGTACGACTTGTGCAACTTTTGTAAGTTCATTCATTATAGTTATCGATGTTTGAATTTTGGATTCCAATTACATTGGGGGAAATATCAATGTTTGAAAATTTGGGTAAAATGCTAAGAACACAGAATAAGGGGCATCGGAATGCAAGCTAAAGAAGAAAGAATCAAGGAAAATCGAAAAAAATAAATAAAATAAAGCTTAAGAATTAGAAATACTTCATTTCTTTCTTTTCTGTCTTGAAAATTAATTTCTACGGACATTTTGGAAATATCTTATTGGTCAGTTGATCCCTAAGTGTAAATTTCGGACAAATTTTGTTCTCATTCCGAACTGTGCTTTGTACAAAAGTTGTAAAATTTTAGTTGCATTTTGGTAGGCAGCGTAACACGTTCTCCACGCAACAATGCCCCGCCCCTGGGTAGACTCAGTATAATTTAGCTTTCCAATTTTCTTAATCGAAATTCAATCTGTCAAGCCAACAATTTGTCACAAAATTTCATCAAAATATTTTCGTTCGTCCATCATTTTGCCATGAATTCAACATCTTAAAGACATTCTTCTAATGTAATTTTTGCTTACATCTTTAAAAAGTTTTCTTCACTGATCATTTCTTGGTCAAAGTTTTGTCCGAATCACTGGCAAACCTACTCAAAGAATTGGCATTTGAATTTTACTTTGTCAGTTCATATTTAATCTCAAAGTTGTAAGCCATTAAAATCAATTCTTTATGGTATAGTTGATGGATTGTCATTTCTCGTAAGATATTTCACAATTAAATATCTTTTATAGAGATTTATATTCAATAAATAAACTTCTTCCCAAATAACTATTGATAAAATTTCTTAACTACTAATAATGGACCTAAATCTTTCTTTTCTAAGAATTTTGTTTCTCGCTTATTCTTGCAACAGGTTATTCTTGTCCATTTTCTAATCTATACCTGAAGACAGGCACTTATTCTACTTTGAAATGCTTCACCTGTCATAATCAATACTTTGTCTGATCACAATGATGTACCAAATTTTTCTTCACCAAAATCTTCTTCAAGAATTTGAGTTTTCCCGCATTCAACTTACCAAGAATAAACTTTTTAAAATTCCCTGTAGAAATTAAATTTTTAGAAGTATTCTAATTCTTTCAAAAGTTTTTTTTTTCTTTTTTCGATTTCGGCAATTTTCAGTCTTCTTAATTCTTTTTTTCAGCTTTGAATTCCAATATCAATTATTCTTTAGTCTAAGTATTTTGCTCAAATTTTCAAACATTGGTATTTTCCAAATGTAATCGGAATCTAATTTCTTGAATTTTAAAAAAAACCTGCAAACAAATTCCTCTCATGTTTTTATCTAGTTTCTCCTTCCATCAATACATTATCTTTTAAGTTACCGTTTTATTCCAGCCACTACTCAACATATCGATGACTTTTTCATTTTGTGCGTGTGTTTGTTTTTTGTTCTTCTTTTTCGGGGGGGGAGTTGTTTCATTTTTTTTTTCCTAAATATAGCTGGAACCAAATACAAAAATATCATATTGAGAGAGACCACATTAGGAGAAACTATCTGAAAAAAGTAAAACATTAAGTTTTTCTTGTTTTTCATCGAATTCTATTGTTTTTTGTTCTTTTTCGGGGGGAGTTGCTTCATTTTTTTCCTAAATATAGCTGGAACCAAATACAAAAATATCATATTGGGAGAGACCACATTAGGAGAAACTATCTGAAAAAACTAAAACATTAAGTTTTTCTTGTTTTTCATCGAATTCTATTGTTTTTTGTTCTTTTTCGGGGGGAGTTGCTTCATTTTTTTCCTAAATATAGCTGGAACCAAATACAAAAATATCATATTGGGAGAGACCACATTAGGAGAAACTATCTGAAAAAACTAAAACATTAAGTTTTTCTTGTTTTTCATCGAATTCTATTGTAAATAAGCGTTTGAAAGTTCGAGTTTTCTTCCTCTCAAAATATGCTATTTTTTTTCCTTGACATCAAAACAATTTATATTTTACATAATCTTTAGAGATTATCAAAGAATTGGACAATTTAAACATTTTAACATGATGTAAAGTCTCTATTCTGATCATGAAATATTTCCAGCGATCCATACCATAGCTAAATGTTTGAAACTTACCTTTCTCCATAAAATAATCTGAAAATCTCTGTCCAGACACTCAAACCTCCAGGTTACGGCTTATTAAGAAATACACCATACAGAACAGCATTTGGTTTTAGACAAGAGGAAGGAAGACAAAACAAACTTGTTTCAGAAGAATTCGAACTCAGATGCACCACAATGAATTATATCCGATGCTCTTACGATTCAGCCAATTCGCGGTCAAGAGAGTGAGATGATGTAATGTTCAGGTCCACAGCCCTTTTCTCCACTTCTCCGACCACAGAAGCGCTCTGTCCACCTTGCAACTAGCAAGTGTGACAGGTAACCTTACAACAAGTATGAGGTAAGCCGGTAATGGCATGCAGAGTCCTTCATCCAGCTGTGGACGGACAATGGCTGAAATGCTAATAGCAGTTTAATTAAAATGAACCAGCTGTAGACAGAAATCATAACAAACGTTAGTTGTGTTTAATACAGGGAATGAGGGTCACGTGATTGTCGGAAGATGGAGTGTATTTGATTCGGTTGAACGCTCAAATGACTGACCCCGAATCTGTCAACGAGAAAGAGGAGAAGGTCCTTCCTCATTTTTATCTACAACTACTACCACTTTAGCTATCACTACTACTACTACTACTTCTACTGCTGCTGCTGCTACTGCCACTACTACTGCTACAACTACTACTACAAATATTGCTGCCGCTACTACTGCTGCTGCTGTTGTTGCTGCATCTATTCTACATTTTTCCTTTTCCTTCTCAACAGTTTTCTTCCTAATCTTCTTCCTCTTCTTATACATCTTCTCCGTGTTCTATTCCTTCTTTCTTTATTTCTTTCTTTCATCCTTCATCTTCTCTTTTTATTGTCTCTTTTCCTTTTTTGTAGTATTTATCTCTTGCATTCTTCTTTTTCATCTTTCTCTTTGTGTTTCTTTCGCATCTTCTTTTCTGTTTCTTCATTTTCTTTTCTTCTTCTTCTTCTTCTTCTTCTTCTTCTTCTTCTTCTTCTTCTTCTTCTTCTTCTTCTCCTTCTCCTTCTTCTTCTTCATCATCATCTTCTTCATCATCATCATCTTCATCATCATCATCATCATCATCATCATCATCATCATCATCATCATCATCATCATCATTTCTGTTCTGCAGTTTCTTCTTCTTCTTCTTCTTCTTCTTCTCCGTTTCTCACGTAAACTAAAACAGCACATTCCTTCTCCATTCACTCCTAATTCTTTTCTTCCCTTAGAATTTTCTTCATGAAACTCATTCGTCTCCGGTATCCTCTTACAATTATTTATACACGTCCAAACACACAACCTCCTCCCTCCTCCCCTCTCACGTTTGTCTTTCACTCCTTCCTCTTCTCCCACTTTTGTTATTGTTGTTGTTTTTCTTCTTCTCCTGCTTCTCAGTCATTTCTTTCCCTCGTATTCTCCTATTTACACGCCACCACCTACCTTCCATTTAACCATACAAATACAACGAAAGGAACGCATTTCAAAAGATTAACACGTGGAATAAACAGAGAAGAAAATCCAGCTCACTCATTCACTCTCTTACTCTCTCATCCTCTCAATCATTATTACTCTCATTCACTCACACACACACACACACACACAAACACACACACACACGCACACACACTCTCTCTCACTCACTCCTTCACCTACCCGCTCACACACCTATTCGTTCACTCGTTCACTCACTCCCACTTCCTTACGTTTGTTCACTCACTCGTTCACTAAATCGAGCATTCAATAATCAATCACTCATTCCCATTTACAGAATCTTCCCATTCATTTACACAACGTCCATTGACGTGAGCGATCGCTGTCTCCTATTTATTCATCGATGCGTCAGCGATTCTGCGCTCTTCGCGCTTCCGTTGCTTCGACATTGTGAAAGATTTAAACCTGAGATGATTCAAAAACATTTCTCGTTAAATGAAGAATATTCTTAAATCGCTTAAAATGAAAAATCTGGTTGACTAGCATCACTAAAAGTAGGAAGTATTCTTGGCCTTTCCAGCAAATCAATTAGCAATCCAATACATTTAATTTTAAAAACCATCTGGATAAATTCTTTACATCTTCATTAAATACGAACATTATAGAAAAACGGTGGGGGTGGTCAGACGGAGAACAAAATAAAGACGATATTGAATTCCATAAGTTGACCACCAAAGTAAAAGCCACAACTAAATATTCAAAACAAACGATGACCAACACTGTTGATAGAATAGTTCTGGTTGAGTGAAAATACCAATTCTCGAAGCCATTTTGGGTTAATTTCAAAGTTATGAAAATCTTCCGAAAGATGTCAAAAGATTTTTGTCTTGTAATGAACAGTTTGGAACACATTGCAGTTTTCTTTGAATATAAGCTGCAGTTCTTAGCGTCTGTCCGTCTGTCCGACTGTCTCTATGTCGGTTGGGGCGTATGTCTGTCTGTTGGTCTATCTTTTGGAATGCATTTATGTCTATATATTCATGTATGCTTGTTTGTAGGTCTATGTGTGTGACTGTCTGTGTGTCAAGCGATCGGTTTATCTGCGTAATTTTCCAGGTGAATTTTGTTGTCCGTCCGTGCGTCTGATTTGATATGAAAGCGAAAACGAGAGGGGATAAGAGGTAAGAGGGATTGCAAAAGTTAGTAGTAGTAGTAGTAGTAATAGTAGTAGTAGTAGTAGTAGTAGTAGTAGTAGTAGTAGTAGTAGTAGTAGTAGTCGTTGTTGTTTATGTTGTTATTATTCATGTTAAAGAAGAAGAAAAAGAAGAAAAAGACAAGAAGAAAAAGACAAGAAGAAAAAGACAAGAAGAAAAAGACAAGAAGAAAAAGACAAGAAGAAGAAGAAAAGAAGAAGACAAGAAGAAAAAGAATAACAACAACAACAAAAGATACAAGAAGAAGAAGGAGGAGGGGAGGAGGAGGAGGAGGAGGAGGAGAAGAAGAAGAAGAAGAAGAAGAAGAAGAAGAAGAAGAAGAAGAATTTCCGACACCGTCCAAACTGATCGCAATTTTAATCAAATTTTTACCTTGATACATGTGAAAGTGCATTAAAAACAGACTTTCCGCGTTTGATGTAGAAACAAATGATAAATTATTGATTTACAAGTGTGACGCTGTTTCCTTTGAAAATACGCCATTTTGCGTTTCCTTCAGAGCAGTAAAATATACAACACACTTCATTTAATACAGGAAATCTAATAAATATTATAATATAAAGTCCGTCTATTACTTGTAGCTTTATCTCCATCTTTATCGTCACTGTCGAAAGTTTGACTGTCGTAAACAAACTATAAGATTTCTATTAGTTACTCCTTCTAAAAGACTTCTCAACAAGTTCTTGTAAATTTGGTAAACTTCTTGATTGGTTATGTCTGGGAGAAGAATAACATTATATAGTATCTGCTTTTGTATTAACGCCATCGACGGAGAGGATGTTAATATAGAACGCGAATTTAATTGGTGTTGGAGCCCTCATACATTATATGTGTGTATACGCGGATGCTGGTATATGTGCATGCATGTATGTATGACATCGTTACATATGTATACATATATATAATATATATATATATATATACATATATATATATATATATATATATATATTATATATATATATATATATATATATATATATGTATGTATGTATGTATGTACGCATGCACATGTATATATCTATAAAAGTATTATTTTTAAATATATAGCAACCTTTCAATGGGTACCCTTGCATAGCTGCAGTCTAATAACTGAAACAAGTAATAGTAGAAGAAAAATTATATATATATATATATATATATATCATTATATTATGATTTCCTTCCATTCATATTCATATTAAAATTTGTTCATAAAATGTCTTTCCCATGTTGTATTGAAACAATCGTAACTAAAGTATTAAGATTAATACCAAAAATTCCAGTCATTTTTTAAATATATCGAAACTCTACGACTAAAGTACTTGGTCATTAATATTTCGTCTTGTATGAATAGTTTTCTTAGAGATAAACCATCTCTATATATACGATTGATAACCGGTATTCGCAGAAGTGTTTTCTTACGACACAGATCGGATTTTAATGCCTTTTATATAATGTATTGACATAAAATTATCATAAAATCATCACGCCACACTAATAATGAACATAGCGGAACAAAACTGGCCATTTCTTGTAGACTACACAGAAGGCTATTGGGTTGATTGTACGTGTAATAGAGGTCTATGCTTACCACACAGTGTGTCACCCTGATTCCATCTGAGAATCATAGTAAGGACGCATGAGGTATTTCAGTTGATGGAAAACTAAACATTCATGGTTTCATATTCTGGCCGATATCTTGTTGTTGTTGTTCGCAGTACTGGCGACGGCGGCTGCAGCGGAGGCGACGCTGGTGGGGGTATTTTACCCAGACTAGATTCAATAAATTTGAAACATGTCCACATTAGTCTTCCTTGGTTGCTTGCTGGTGAAATTGGTTCCAAATTTTGGCACAAACCTAGCAATTTGAGATGGGTAAGCCAATCGCATCAACTCCAGTGTTTAACTGGTACTTATTTAATCGACCCGAAAAGCTGAAAAGTAAAGTCGACCTCAGCGGGATTTGAACGCCGCTAAGCATTTTGCCGGGCGTGCTAGCGTTTCTACCAGCTCACAGCCTTATTTGCTAGTTAATTAACAAAGAAAAAAAAAACAACCGGTCACCTCATGATTATTTTTTACTAACCTTTTCAAGCTCACAGTATTATATATTGTATCACTGACT